>NC_060119.1:514244109-514547139 GCF_021461395.2 Schistocerca americana | reverse complement strand
TTGTAATTTTGATTAGTCAGAATATATTAAAAATAAATTTTTCCCAAGGACCCTGTTAAAATAAAGAGGATTATCTTACATTCAGAATCATTTTGTACTCAGGTAAATGCAGTATACAGGAAAGCCTACCACAGTGTGTGTGGCATATTTTAGACATCATCTAACAGCACTAATGGCCAGTAATTTCAGTAAGTATAGGGAGAACTTTGTTACACAACACTACCATTCTCTTGTTATTATTTTCTAGTTCTTATTAAAGTATTTTAAAATGATGCTTACAAAACAATGTTAAATGATATTGGAAAAGTATGAAGATGTTATTTTTTAGTGATTAAGTATATTACGTAATGTGTTACTTCAATGAGAGACTACATCTTTGGAGAATGTTTAACAAATATTCCAGCAAGTGCAGTGAAAACAGTGGAGATAAGGTGTTCAAAAGTGTAATTATCTGTTTCTCACGAAAGGTGTGGAAAAGTAATGGCTGGAGGGGGTGGGGGCACCTTGATGCTCCTGATGTTCTATGTGTAACAAGAATGGTCCACATTGATACCTGTCTTCACTACATCTCTCTACAGTGAATTCCTATTTCCCTGCAAACCTTTCTACACGTATTTCCTAATGCATGCACAAGAGCATGGGTTCCGAAAAAGGTAAGGGGAATTATGTAAATCCTATTAAATGTCAATGTAGAGTTGACAAATGAATAAACATTCAAGTAGGTATCCTGATAGTGCTGATCACATATTTTCTTAACAAATTATAGAACCAGTAACGTATCTCCAGATATTTCAAATTGATATTCAAAAATAAAATAAGAATGTGAACTAAGATTTTATGTGAACCAGAAATTCATTAATTTTCATAAAAAGATTAACTTACCACATTTGCAGCTTCATCTTCATCATCTCTTCTTCGGCCCACATCATACACTCTTACAAATGACTCCTCCACGGAGTCTAGGACACCTTGGTTTTCAACAATTGCGATCTGGGTTCCACTTTTGTTGCAGGCTAAGTCATACACATTCTTCTTTACATCAATTGTTGCTTTAAAGAGAAAAAAATGTAGTTAATACAGTACTGGAAAATTCTGTTTGGAATACAGATCCTGACACTGTATAATCTTAAGGGCAAAACAGTATAGGCTAGAAGAGAGAGAAACAATTAGAAAACAGGATAGGAATATGGAAACTCAGAAAGCTCTCTCGGGTGTGGGCAAGGGTAGAGACACATTGCCATTAGCAAAAATGGATGTGACGATTGGGAGGGGGGAAGGTGTGGTAAAGATTAGAGGGAGATTCGAACCTCTGAGGAAACGGTGAGGAGGAGCTCGAGACTTGTGAATTACACTGCAGTGAGGTAATAGAATGAAGCAGTTGGGGTTATGAAGATTGAAGAAAGTGCACAAGGATTGGCAGAGTAAGTATGTGATGCAGAGAGAGAGTTCCCTCCTACAGAATTAACATTAGCTGGTGCTAGGAATAAGGATACCCACTGCACAGGCTGTGGAGCAGCCAGATGCCACCCAAGTAGGGCTCAGTGGCATATTATACCACTGGCTGGTCAACTGTTTCCATGGTCACAAGGTACTGGTGTCAATTCACCCAGATATACAGTTGGTTGGTGGTCATTCTGGCAAGCTGCACAGAAGATGCAGAGGAGCAGTTGTATGCTGCAGCTTCCATCACAACAAATGGACATGCCTCTGATGGTGCAGGATATGACAATGACCAAAATGGAATGGGATAGGTCTTTCGCATAGACATAACTCAAGTGTCAATGGATGGGAAGTAGTAGTGGATGCTGCTGCACCTCACTTCAGAGACCCACAGTACAATTACGTGTGTGTGTGTGTGTGTGTGTGTGTGTGTGTGTGTGTGTGTGTGACAGAGACAGAGAGAGAGAGTGCGTGTTGCTGAAGTAAGTTAGTGTTATGGTTAAGACAGTGGACTTGCATGTGGGTGGAGTGTGGTTCAAAACATGATCCATGGTTTCCATGTTTCGTTTAACTCAAATATCAGTTGTTCAACAAAACTGACATGGGTGATCCCCCCACCCGTGTGTGTGTGTGTGTGTGTGTGTGCGGGAGGGGGGGGGGGTGTGGGGGGGAGGGGAGGGGAGAGGGGGAGGGGAGAGGGGGAGGGGAGGGAAGAGGGGAGGGGAGAGGGAGGGGAGAGGGGAGGGGAGGGGAGGGGGGAGAGAATCAAGTCCATTTGAGCTATCTTAAACTACGAGTGTAACCCCAAAAGTAAGGTCTCCTATTTTTTTATACATACATAGACCTGTTTATTTCTACAATGGTTTACATCAGTTTAGAGCTTGAACATTTAGCTATTTTTCGACATAATCACCATTTCTGTCGATGCATTTTTGTAGACGCTGTGACAGTTTTTGTATGCCCATGTCATACCAGCTCGCCGTCATGCTGTTCAGAACGTTATGAACCTCTTCTTTCACCTCGTCGTTGGAGCTGAATCGCTTTCCGGCCAAATGTTCTTTTAACCTAGGGAACAGGGCGCCAAGTCAGGACTACAGGGTGGGTGGGTGATTATGTTCCACTGAAACTGTTGCAGGAGACCAATGGTTTGCCGAGCGATGTGTGGGCAAGCGTTGTCATGGAGAATGTGTATGCCCTTGCTCGACATTCCTCTTCTCCGGTTCTGAATTGCCTGTTTGAGTTTTTTCAGAGTCTCACAGAACCTGTCAATGTTAATTGTGGTCCCAGCGATTCAGCTCCGACATCAAGGTGACAGAAGAGGTTCACAACTTTCTGAACAGCATGGCGGCAAGCTGGTATGACATGGGCTTACAAAAACTGCCACAGCGTCTACAAAAATGCATCAACAGAAATGGTGATTATGTAGAAAAATAGATAAATGTTCAAGCTATAAACTGATGTAAGCCATTGTAGAAATAAACAGGTCTATGTACTTATAAAAAATATGAGACCTTACTTTTGGGATTACCCTCATACATACAGAAAATCATACGATTCTGCTGCCAATTAACTTTAAAAAACGGTAAAGGTTCCTTATATCTGCATAGATTTACTTATAATCTGATTATATTATATAAAAGAACCATCCAATAACAGCAGCTCAAAAAATAAAGATATTTGTTTCATAGCTGTGTCCTCAGATCTCAGATTATATCTTTTGCTATCTTTTTCACTTGATGATGCCACACATCATAACAGATTTTAAAAAAGGTGACAAAATTAATGTTTTTATGCTTACCTATACACGAATAGTCAAATGCATCAAGAGTTTTAAACGATGAATCATATGGCAAGTCATCTTCTGTCTCTTGTTCAAGCAGGCGAGTATATATTATACTGCCATCTCTTGTGAAATTAATTTCACACTGATCGAGAACAGAGACAGTTCGTAATAAATGAAATGTTCGAAGATCCCAGACTTCTGTATTACAGACTACCTGTAACAGATGAAAAAAAAAAAAAAAAAAAAAAAAAAAAAAAAAAAAAGTTTGTTACTGATCAAACATATTTATTCACATTTACAGATGCTACTCTTATCAAAATGATGCTACCATCACATAAGTATTGAAAAACTAATACTTATCTATCAGCAGCTGACATGCACAAACAGAATTTGACAAATATTATCTTAGAGAACCAAAAGTTTCTTTATGCAGATGCGTTAAAATTATGTATTCTGGGATGGAGTAAGAAAGTCACATAGGATTGCAGGCCAGTGTTGGCATGTCAAGGCAGCATGTAAGTTAACTGGATACCAGGCTACCAACAGATGAGAGTTGAAAACCCAAGATGATGCAAAGAAGGTAGCCAGCAACTTGCATATTAGAGAAGTGCTGACAAAATACAAAAATTGGTCAAGAGAGAGAAAAAGGAAAGAAAAAAGACAAATAGTGTGTAAGAAGCCTAATAAAGGTACAGAGAGCAGTAAAAGGGAAAACAGTATAAGAGAGCAGTATAAGGGAAAGATGATCAGATGAACGAATAAATCAGGAAATATACAGTAGTGGCAATAATAAGGGAGATTAAAGTAAGTTAAGGTACGTAGAACAAGGGATATTTTGAGTTTAACACTCAGTTAACATAGAGGTAATTAAAGATAGAGGGCAAACTCAATTAGTCAAGAATATGTGAGACAGTTGCTTATGGCTTAACTGAGGGAACTATCCCAGGATTTTCCTGATGTAATTTAGACAAACTCCTGAAAAAAAAACTAAATTAAGGAGAATGTATTTAAATCCTACACCTACTGAATATGAGATGAGTTCATCTGTCATAAAATCCCTTTGTTGTGTGGAGCCATATGAATGACTAGGACAAAGAACACACTGCAATGTCCATCTGCTAAGAGATAAGGTCCTGGTGCAGGTATAAATAATTTAAATCACCCAAGAATGAAGAAATCAGCTAGGTGATTATTATAGTAACCAGGGGCATACAACAGTCATTTGCAGCTTTAAACAACTGGGGAACACACTTTGTTCTTATACCTGAAATTTTCGGTGTAGAATAACAACATGTACAGAAATCTACAACGCTTTTGAACACTTACAGCCATCACCCAAAATAAAAGGAAGTCTCCACCAAAATCACAGACTGCCCTTTTAGAGTCAAACACTCAGTGTTCTGATATTCACAACCTAGAAGCAGTGCATAGTGGTGCGTATTCACCCTCAAGAAGAAATCTAAGCCTTAGGAACAGTGCCTCGTTTGTAAGTAAGTTTGAATGAATCAGTGAATGAAAGGTGCTTTGCCACAGACAGGTTTAACTGACCCTAACTTCTGTCCCTTACTTCCAACCTCTCTTCCTACCATAGGTGCATCACATTGAATCTCAATAGTTAAGCAATGACTTGCAGGAAATCTCACATTTTATCACTGTTTCTTTTACTTTCATCTTTAGCTGCAAAATCAATCAGTCCGATTTACTGAATAAACATGAATCCTTGTGCACAGTGGATGGACATCTTTCTCTGAATCTGTAAGGAAAGGAAGAAGGGAGTCCTAGAAATTTCTGGACTTGTCTGTCTACTGCGTACATATGAAGAAGGGCTATAAATAACCTCAGTTCATTGGTGTGGACAAGAATTTTCTTGATGTGGTGTCTTTTCATCTGATCTAATGTTCTCACAATAACATGCACTGTTACGTGAACTTGATTAACAAATATTGAGAGCACATTTCATTTATGGCCATTAATGGGATCCCTCAATTTACACCAATCAATGCGAACAAAGACATGGCTGGGATGATAACCTAAAATTTGGGGAATCACAGACCTAAAATATTTTCTAGATTATTATTAACCCCTCCCCATTCTCACATTGTGTTCTTTTAAGTCTAAATGAAGTCTAGACCTCTTCAACACCCAAGTTGGTAGGTATATGGTTCCATCCTTGCTTGAGAGTACCTGTACATAATACCACTCTGTCAAGGGTTGTTAGACTCCTATTAGTTTTGTTGCTCAAGAAGACTCCCAAAAAACTGGTGGAGGGTGAGAAACAATATGCAAGGCTGATGACCTGGGAAACAACATGATATTATAGGCCTGGTGCCCCATAACAAGATGTCACCTGAGTGCAAGAGGTGGCTACCAGTTTAATCACAGAAACTGTGAGTATGGTCGAGTCTGAATGTTTGCAATGGTACTCTGAACTTCTCATAGTAAATAGTGGCAATACCTTTTGAGTATAATAGCGGAAATTAAGCATCCATAATCTGACAGCGGTTACACACAAGCTTTGCACAAATGCGTCAGATACATACTGTCAAGCTGGTTAAATTGTCGAAGGCAGCCTCACACACAGGTTGGAAGAACATTTCACTATTTGCAGTATTATACTTTAACCGATAGTGGTCATAAGGTCTGGAGTCACTTGGGGGGAATCCTCAAGAAATTCTGTGATAATGTTTGATAACATATCTCCTAACTTCCACTATCACATGGAGACTCTTACTGCCCTTCTTGATGCATCTGGTGTGTACCAAACAAAGAAAACGGCTGCTTGGGTAGCAGAAAAAATTTGGAACATACTAAGATTATTCAAGTTATTCTCAAATGAGAACTTACATCTTGGCAGATCAGAAAGAAAAATTATTAATCTTTTAGTAAACTACAGGATCACCCACAGAAAGGTTCCAGAATTAGTTTCACTTACAATAATAATAACAATAATGCCCACACAGTACTTGGAAGCAGAAAGCTGGCTGAAACCAGACGTGAATTAGAGTGAATCCAAAATGTTGGTGGTGTATTTATTACTACACAGAAATCAATGATACCTAGTCAGCTTGTTATACTTTGAATGCGGAATAATTTGTGTAAAGGTAAGCACCAAAGGTGAGTCAAAAGTGGAAACTAGAAAAAGGAGCTGTGGTGGCAGAAAATTTTTGATGGAATTTGGAGAATATCGTGAAACAAGTAAGTTTCCTGCTCACACTTTTGTTAATGGAGGAGGTAGGGGGAGGAATTTGTCAGCTGCACAATGGGAGACATATGATATAAACTGGTGTTGGGACATGAAGGAGATTGTTATGAATTACTTCAAGCAATGTCTTAGACCTCCTAGTACTGAACAGATCAAACCCTTCGGAGAGAATCGGTGACTATAAGGCTGTTACAGTGCCAATGACTGCAAGGGTTACAAGAAATGTCAAGGAAGATAGGACAGGAAAGAAATTGAAATATCTGACCAGCCAACATGAAATATTCAGCTCCAGGGAGGAAGATACAGAGCACATGTGGATAAAATTCGAAAACAGTGCACAATAGGCCTTAGATCTATATGTGCTTAAATCTATATGAGGGATGGGAGACATCTGCAGTGGTTTAATTGCCACACTGAGAAGTTGCTACAAAATCAAAGTCAGCTTCATCACCAAGAAACAGAAGCTGAAAAAAATCCAAAATTAAGGTAAGAAAAGCAATGCAAAAAGTGTTCAATGAATTTGAAATACATTTTTGCCACCCAATATGACTACAAACCCTAAGCATTTTGTCTTAAGTAAAGACAGTAATTGGATCCAAATCATCTATTCAGTCATTTAATTAGTATGCTGAGAGAGAGAGAGAGAGAGAGAGAGAGAGAGAGAGAGAGAGAGTTGTAACAGTGAATACGGTCTAATCGTCCAATCGACCTGTTTCACAGCAGATGTTCATAATATACATCGTCCTCTCAATCGTTCCTCAAAGCCTTAAATGGCAGAGGCTGAGATAGGAAATTGTGAAATAGAAATTTACCTAAAACAGCTACACAGTGGAAAGGCAATAGCATATATTACAGGTTGTCAAAGAAATGAAGGGTGCCAAGTCATTAGCAAGAAGCTCGGTCTCATTTTCAAGAAGGGCTGTTGTACAAATGCTAATAAACTGTAGACCTTATCTCCCATTCTAATCAATTGTACAATTACAAAACATGTTTTACATTTTTTGAGAATGTATATGTCCTCTATACAAATTAACATGGGTTCCACCACAAGTGATCTAGCAAAATTCAGTTCATTCTATTCGCTACGAGTTCCATAGCACTACAGATGACGCAAAGCTTGACAGCATGAGGATGGCCTTCGATACAGTTCTGCACTGCCCTTTAATGAACAAAGTATGAGTCTAATATGTACTGGGCCAGATTTGTTACTGCATTGATCTTTTTTTACTGCATCGACCTTAACATGCCTTTCTTAACAGAACAAAATCAACAAATGCGACGGTAATTTCAAGAGTATATCAAGGAAGAATTATAAAATATGTATATAAATGATCTCGTGCAGGGGTGTACAAACCCAGAGGTCGCATGTGGTCCAAAGAAAGTATCAATGCAGTCCAAGAATTGAGCACCTGTCACAAAATGTGTAAAAATTCCATTGTGGCCCAGTCAAGTCAAAATGTTTGACATCCCTGATCTTGTGGATAGTGTCAGAAGCTCTGTGAGATTGTTTGCAGACTATCCTGGTTGTCTACAGGAAAGCTGCAATGCCTGAAGACATATGCGTTACGGGGTGGAGAACTGCAGGATTCCACTAGATAGGTGTGATGTAGATTACATGGAGGATGCAGCTGCTCAGGTAGCAGAGTACTTGTGGAGTGCCCAAGAGGGCACCTCTGATGAAAATAAGAGTCTGCTGCCAATTAAATTTAAAAAATGGCAAAGGATCCTTATATCTGCATAGACTTACTTATAATCTCATTATCTTGTAAAAAAGAACCATCCAATAACAGCAGCCCAAAAAATAAAGATATTTGTTTCATAGCTGCCAATCAATATGCAGAGAGTGAAATAGGAACCCTTACAAAGTAAAGATACTTGTAAAAATATAAGTAACTAAGTCTCTGAATGTACTGCTCTCTGGGAACACTATCATGTTCAAATTATACTCAAAATTGAGAGCTGGACATAACTCAAAGCAGAAAGTTTTGAACTATTTAATGATACACAGAATGTAAAGTGAACAGACAGGTTAAATGGCAATAGGAGAGGAAGTGTTCACTACCATTGAAAAAAATATTATGGCTATCAATTTTAAAACTGAGTGACTGGAAAGGTATGTGGACAGAAATGACCAGTTTAGGTGAACCCAAATGACAAACAGAAGTTTTTAGCAGGCACCAAAATCTTCTGTAAGATTTTAAGAACCATTCAAAAAAATCTGTTCTCAACAGCACCAAAGTACCACAGACATGCAATATTAGTTAGAGGTGACCTTAATCTACATAGCATGGTCTGGGATGTCTATTGGTTTGTTGCAGATAGTCTTGTTAATAAGTTTTGAACACATTCTCCAAAATCTTGCTTGAACATCTAGTACAACAACCCACACACAATGGAAATTTTTTGGACCCTTTAGATGTAAACAGGCCTGGCCTTATTGACAGCATTAATGCAGAGACAGGGATATCACAGCAGCACTGGTCACTAAAGTTAAAAAATCAACGATTATCATCCTACTTAGAAAGTAAATGGTCATCATTCAGTGCCAATATGATGGATATAGTGGAAGTATGGGCAATGTTTAAAGTGATTGTAAATCACACTCTGAAGAAGTACGTGCCAAGTAAGTAGATTTGGGACAAAAAAGAGCCATCTTGGTTTAATAACAAAATTATGTAAATGCTGAGGAAGCAGAGGTTATTCCACTCTCAGTACAAGAAAGTATGTGCAAATGACAACAGGCATTTGTGCAGCTGACAAAAAGTGAATGCGCTGAACTACTATGTCAACATTCATATGTTAGTCAAAGACTTTCTCAGAACCTGAGAAAATACTGATTCTACATAAAATCTCTAAGCAGGTTGAAGACTTATATTAAGTCAATCATACCATAATTTGACCATCACAAGGATTGCTGTACAGAGGACATATGAAAAGGTGCCCTGGAATTGAGAAGTAACTGAAAGAGTTGAAAATCTATGTCTAGATAGAATCGCACTTCCATTTTATGGAGAGTGTGCTTCAGTAAAGGTCCCTTAAGTCACCACTTCAGTGGCCGTGCATTCAAATGTCAACACTGAGCATGCCTAATTTCTGACCTCATATTATGGAAAAGCATGCTATGAAGCCTTTCCAAATGTGTAGAGCAATATCAACCATGTAAGATATTCGGAATGTGCATCTGAACATAGACAAATGAGATAGTAAAGTTCCATCTAGTAACAAGCAGGCCGTCTCTCTTCAGTAAAGAGCTAGGTTATACCATATTGGATTTCAGTTGAAGCCTGTATTTGGTGGGCTGCATTTTTATTTATATAACTTACGTTCTACCAATCTATGTTGTTTCAAAGCACCAGCACTTTGAGGATCTTTCGAAAATGCATCATTATTTAAATTATTTGTTGCAATAAAATAGCAAGATGTATCATATTGTTAGCTGCAGAATATTGGCTGTATAATTTGTGTGTTATGAAAATATCCCGTTTCAAGGCAACAGCACATTGAAGATCCATCAAAAAATGATTGTTTTTGGTACAATTTGTTACAATTGTGTTCTAATCCAAGAACACTAATTTATTGCTTGAACAGTACACACACACACACATGGAAGGCAAGGTACAATACAATTAGCAATACCCAAGAGGCCAGCAGAGCCTTCCACTCCGGCTGCATACACAACTACAGTCATATTAGCAGGCCATGTGACCCCTAGTGGCTGAACCAAAGCACAAACTTAACATGCGAACTACAAAGCAGTGCACACACAAAACTGGTAGCTACATCAAATTAAGTGTGGCTTATTGATCATGTACTCATACATAGACGACATGCTTCAGATATATTAGAAGTGGATAGTTGTCGTTGTGCACATGAAGATAGTGATCACTATTTGATAAGAATCAAATATAGACAGAGGATGGATGGTTACAGACAGACCAAGAAAACTATTGTGCCACGGATTGTTGATGCTAAATTAAGAAATGATGAAAACACAGTACAACAGTATAAAACTATTTTGACAAATAGACTTAATGAAGTTGAAGATCAGGCAGGCAAGAGTATCGAAAAAAGATGGGAAACAGTCAAAGGTACAATACAGAAGACAGCCAAACTGTACTCGGTAAAAAGAAGCAATTGAGAACCCAAGTCTGGTTTGATGAAGATTGTATGAGGAAGATTGTATGAGGAAGATAGAAGGAAGGAATGAGGCAAGAAAAAGAATGCTGCAGAGGAGAACAAGAACTACCGTAGCAGAATACCAGAAGAAGAGAAAGGGAGCAGATAAGGAATGTATGAGGAAAAAGAGATAATTTGGAAAACAGTGGATTGAAGAATTAGAAGAGAGAAAGACTATGAAACAAGGAAATTCTATGTGCGGGTGAAAGACACAATGAAAGGATTCTAACATAGAGCAGTTTTCTGTGAATATAAGGAGAGAAATCTGATTGGAGGGAAAGATCAGCTTTTAGATAGATGGGTGGTGTATTTTAGTGAACTAATGAATACAGAATCAAAAAACGAATGTGAAGTAGACACTGCTGTGGGAGATGAGTTGGAGCAGGAAGTAAACAGAGAAGAAGAGTGCCAGGAAACTGTCGAGGAACCTACACTGGAAGAAGTTAATGCTAGTATCAAGACTCTTTAAAAAAATAATAAAGCTCCAGGAGAAGACAATATTACAATAGAAATTATAAAATATGGTGGAGAAAAACTAATAAGAGTTTTGCAAGAGATTATAGTAGAAATATTATGGAAAGAAAATAGGCCGGAACAGTGGAATACACTCTGACCTATACATAAGAAACGTGCAAAACTGACTGCAAATTATAGAGGAATTGCACTCCTCTGTATAGAATATAAAGTATTACAAAAAATCAGTATATATGTAGGAGAGTATCTAGGAGACAACCCGTATGGTTTCAGAACCAATAGATCTACTACAGATCAGGTTTTTACCATCAGACAGATCATTGAAAAATGTTATGAGTATAACATCGACGTCCACCAGCTGTTCATTGATTTCCAACAAGCATATGGTAGTATCAAAAGGGATCAATGTAGGAGCACCCAACAAACTAATAAGACTGGCCCAAATGACTTTGAGAAGAACAGTAAGTAAAGTTAAGGTTGAGGGCACTTTATCAAAGGCATTTGAAGTTAACCAAGGATTGTGACAGAGTGATGTGTTCTCCACTAT
Source organism: Schistocerca americana (assembly GCF_021461395.2). Lineage (NCBI taxonomy): Eukaryota > Metazoa > Arthropoda > Insecta > Orthoptera > Acrididae > Schistocerca > Schistocerca americana. The sequence continues at coordinate 514,535,517 of NC_060119.1, read as the reverse complement.
TCTGTTTAATGTCGCCTTGGAGAAGGTAATGCGAAACACACAGAGCGATAACCCTGGGGGAACACTGTTTAATAGAGTGACACATGCTCTCGCATATGCAGATGATATTCATTTGTTATCCAGGAGGAAACAGGACCTCGAAGAAAAGCTCAAAAAATTATAAAAGATATGGAATGGAGATGGGGCTGACAATTAAAAAGTCAAAGACAAAGTATATGTTAACATTTAGGAAAAGGTATAGTGAAGGAAAAAAAAGCATGACTGTCACCGGGAAAGAATTTGTGTGTTTTAAATATCTTGGGTCACTGGTAACTGAGAATAATGATATGACAGAAGAAATACATGCAAAGATTACAGCTGGTGACAGGAGCTATTTCACACTGATTAATGTATTTAAAGCAAGAAGCCTTAGTAGGATCTGAAGCTGACATAGTATTGTACAATAGTGAGATCTGTGGTGATGTACGGTTTGAAGACTTGGATAATGACGTAAAATGATGAGGTGTTGCAAATATGGGAATGGAAGATACTTAGGAAACTCTCCACAGCAGTGAATCATAGGGGATTTTGATGAATTCGAAATAATGAAGAGATCAGAGAGTTATACAACAAACCAGACACCACGACAGAAATAAAGAGTAGTAGACTATGTTGTTTGTGACATATGGAAAGAATGATGGAGAGCAGCACAGTCAAGAAAGTTTCCAAAGGAAAACCAAGTGGACACTGTATAATGGGTAGACCAAGGACCAGATGGCTAGACAACGTGGAAGATGACTTGAGAAGAATGGGATTTAGAAGATGGAGAGCCAAGGCGGCCAGCAGGGAAGAGTGGGCAGAGATTGTCCAGGAGGCAAGGCCCTACATGGGCTATAGTGCCAAGGAGTTAGTAACAACATACTGGTGATTAAAGCTTTCAGGAGATAAGGTCTAAAACACGGTCAGGTGTTGTAAAAGTTCAGTGTGGCCTGGTGGGAAGAAGCAATAAGATGTGAAATTACAAAGAGGTGTGTATTTAGATCATGTGCTGCTAATCCCAACTTTTTTTAATCATCTTTGGATTTTCTAAAAAGTTCTTGGGATTTCTTATTAATTTACTGGAGGTATGTTCCACAATAGTCGATGTTATATAAATGTAGGTGCACTCTTTCTCATGAATGTGTCTATTCAATTGGCTTTATCTACTAAAGAACTTGCACTATTTGCAGTAACATATTTTGCATTTTCTTGTTTCAAGCCTGAAGATTCTGCTACTGAATAGAAACAGTGATCTAGAGGGGTGGAGGAGAGAATGCACATTGGGGGGAGGGGGGGAGGCAGTGCGGGATGGGCACTGAGTGGGAGGGAGCCATAGTGCGGTGCGAGGGGGGGGGGGGGAAGGGGGAATGGCACAGAGCAGTGTCTGGCAGGTGGGGGACAGGGTGGGGAGCAGAAGACACAGGGGGTGCAGTGCGGGGAGTGGGGGAGACCGCTAGGGTGGGGGAGACCGCTAGGGTGGGGGAGACCGCAAGGGTGTGAATTCATCAAGGTTTCATGAAAGGTATATTCTTACCATAAGAATGCAATATCAATTTAGTCAAAAAATGTGAGGGGGAAGGCAGAAGGGTGGGGGATCATTCAAAGACAAGAGGTTGACCACTATTTATCTTCTGGAAGAGAGAAACTACTTAAAGAGCAATTTTAGATAGGAAACAAAACCCATAGCTTTCAGAACAATATGTTTCTTCTTCAGTGATAAAAGAAGATCAGTACATTGTGGATGTATGGATAGCAATGATTTATCTAGCATCTATAAATCACTCCAGGTGATGTGTGGAGAACTGTACGTATAACTATGCTCATTCTGAAGCATTGCTTCAGAAACTCATTGGCTATGATTTGCACCTCTTCTTATTCTAAAATGGTTCAAATGGCTCTAAGCACTATGGGACTTAACATCTGAGGTCATCAGACCCCTAGACTTAAAACTACTTAAACCTAACTAACCTAAGAACATCACACACATCCATGCCCGAGGCAGGATTCGAACCTGCGACCATAGCAGCAGTGCGGTTGCGGACTAAAGCATCTAGAACTGCTCGGCCACAGCGGCCAGCTCTTCTTATTCTGTTCTTTTTTGTATGAACCAGGACAACCTTCCTATATAACATTCAAGTAATTTACTAAAAGTTTTTGTTTCATCGAAACAGATATCTCTGGTTTTGAAAGCTAGCGTATGTGTCACTTTGTATTAGCATTAGAGACATCACTTGATAAGTTTTTGTTGATTTTATTAATTAGTGAGTACTAACTGCTAAATTAGAAGTGTCAGAATATCAAAATTGTCACATACCTCTAATCCATTGGGATGGAATACACCACTTAAATTTTGATTGAGTTTGTCAAACTTATGTATTTCTTTGCCCGATGTAACATCCCACAGTACACCATCTGAAAGTACTAGTTCATCTGTCGGACTAAATGTTGCTTTGTTTTTTGTATACTGGTTCGATATTTGTGGAGTTAGCGTCTGAATTTTTTTGCCTGTTGCAACATCATATATCTGAAAATAACAATAAATAACAGTAATATTTCAAATGGTAAAACCTTTACAAAACTACTGTTAACACTATACATGCATTTTCAGCAAATACACTGCAACTGACAATCATACTGATGAGTGAGAGGAGAGAGGTAGGAGGAGGACGAGAAAAATACCACAGAGATGGGAGTGGCAATGCCTCTGATTTGCCCAAAGCAATGAATGACAAAGATTACTCTTATGCAGTGGTGAACACTTGTGTGTGCTACTCACCATACTGCATTAATTATTTAATATTGTGTTTTGAGATAGTTCATCCACCATCTACTTGATATAGAAATGTCATGGTACACTAAATTTTGAAGCTGTATCGCTGTATCAGAACATATTCTTTAAATATGTTGTCCAGTCACATCAATGTGACCCACTGTAAAAAGCCGGAATAACCACCTTTCGCAGCACAAGCAGGAACAGATTCAATGAGACAATGATGTAGGCTGGAGCAATTAATTAAAATTTGTATCAGCACTGGGACTAGAACCCGGGTCTCCTCCTTACCTAGGCAGATGCGCTATCCACTGCACCTCACTGGCAATATCACCATTGCATGGAATACCATACATCATCTCCTACACTGATACAAATTCCAATCCACACCTCAGCCCATGTCTTCAGAACCATCAATTGTAAAAGTCAATGACGTTCTAGAAGGTACCAACAGGGATATGAAGGCACGCAAACTTCAGTGCTGTGATCAGCTGCACTAGGTTTCATGGTTGAGGATCCAAGGCGCAAACGATCGAGATGGTCCCACATATTCTCGAATGGGTTTCGATCCAGGGGAGGGATTGGGAGGAGGTGGGAAGGGGGGGGGGGGGGAGAGGAGAATGGTGACCAATGATAATGATGAGGTCCCATACTCCGAGGAGTGTAGGGGATGATGCGGGAGACCTGCACTACCGTACTAGGCAAGGTCCTAGTGGAGGTGGTTTGCCATTGCCTTCCTCCGACCGTAATGGGGATGGATGATGATGATGATGATGATGATGATGATGCAGACGACAACAACAACACCCAGTCATCTCGAAGCAGGAAAAATCCCTGACCCTGCCGGGAATCAAACCCGGGACCCCAAGCGCAAGATGCGAGAACACTACCGCAAGACCACGAGCTGCGGACAGGTGACCAAGGGAGTATGATAAAATCATCCTGGTGCTCTTTGAACTATGCACATACACTGTGAGGTGCTCAACATGTTGCACTGTGCTGCTGGTAGATGCCATTGTGCCGATAAAAAACAAACTGCATGTAGGTATGGATATGGTCCCCAAGGATAGAGGCGTACTTGTTGAGGTCATCTGTGGTCGGTGGCAGCGATAATTTCCTTACGTGCTAGGTCTGCCTTGGTGATAAGGGGTGGGACAGGGCCATAGAGGTCTGAAGGGCACTCACAGACTGTCTTGACGCAGTGTGTGTGTCCGGACAGTCAAGTGAGCCTGAAGGTGTTTTTTTCTGGCAGGTGCATGGCGATACCTGCTGTGGACAATGCCATGTGGAATACCAGTGCTAGTGGAGTTACATGAACCTGTTGCAGTGTACCTTTTGTAACGACAAGCAACTACGGCTGTTGGTTAGGCCCTGTCTGGACTCTGTGCATTTGTACAGAAGTAAACATCGCAGTCTGCTTAATTAGGGCAACCTTGCCACTGCACTGCAGAAAAGGTGATATTCTGCGAAGGTTATGGCACTGTATTGATTTCACCTTAGTTTCCTGAAGGTTGGAGTGTGAGATTGGTGGAGTAATTTGAGATGTACTTCACAGTATGATTGTCCATAGTGAGCACGGTCCTTACATACTGATAGAATGGAAGTATCAGGCATGTTGGCTCCAGGAATGTTTTGGTGGCTCCTGTTTGAGTAGTGATATTAAGTGATCGCTAATGGTGTTTCAAGCCTTTCAATTGTTTTTAAATTTTAAGCTCACAGTGTTTAAACTTGGTAGGCCTTGGGGTTGTTTAGTCAATTACTGTTACTTTAATCTAATCTGCAGTTTGTGGAACAGTGTAAATTTGATTTCTGGTGGATAATCATAAACTTGAAACATTCATTGATTTAATTGATCTACCAGCTGTCTTGCTGGTGTTATTTAAAATTTATTAAGGTTTTGAAGTTTCTTTCCTTTTAAATAAGTTTTAAAGTTACCTTGCACGTTGTATGGATTTACTGTAAGTGTTTTATAACAGTTTGTGTGTTAAAGCTCTGTTTTAGACAGCCACCTAGTTAGTATTTTTCAATGTTGCTTGCCCAAGGCCGACCACTGTTGGTGTCATCTTGGCACTGGGGCATGTTGCACCCATTGTAAGAAAAGAAATATATGAATCTGAAGTTTAATTCTTACATACATATGAATGTGGACTGATTATTAATTGTATTATAACTTTGTAATAAAGAGTGTAATTTGTTAAACTTATGGTTCTGGGTTGTGGTCATGGCAACTCTTGCCTTTTTTGGTTTTTCTTTTACTCAAGTGTGTTTAAAATGCTGAGCTGTTGTTTATTACTTTTACCAATATGGTTTAAGTTTTGTGTGTTATTTTCCTTTATTTCTCAGGAAACATGGTTATGTGTTATTTTCCTTTATTTCTCAGTAAACATGAGGGGGGGGGGGGGGAGAAGAGATTCTCACTTGTGTTGATCCACTGTGCCTTCCAGAATGATGAGATCACCCGGGGAATGTCACGAAAACATTTTACACACCGTAACGCTCCCTCCTCCAGCCTGGTCCTTTCCGACAGTTATTGTAGGGCCGTACATGCCAACAGTCATTTGTCTGACAGAGCATAAAACGTGATGCATCTGTAAAGTCCACCTGATGCCACAGTGTGCATATTCCAGCCTTCGTTGCCTATGAACGGCAGTCAGCATGGGTGCATGAACCAGTTGCCTGCAGCAGAGGCTCATACACAGCAATGTTCGTGCGTGGTAGTTCAAGAGATAATTAGTAGCCCCTCGGTTCAGCTGAGCAGCCAGTTGCTCTTTCGTTGCACATCTATTTGCCTGTAGACATCTCTAAAGCTGTTGTTCAGCCCTTTCATCTACGGCCTGGGGTGTACCACCATTGCCTCAGGGGCCGGTTTCGGATAGTGCCATTTTGTCATGCATTTACACATTAACCAAGTCAGCATGCAACAGTTTACAAACTTGGCAATTTCAGAAATGTTTCCACCCACGGGCCTGCCCTTCTGGATACGAGATAAATTGTTCTGTTTCCACACAGCTGAAATGTTTGCTGCACCCCTCCTCCCCCTCCCGATGTTCTTTATATACCCTCCATTACTAGTGCTATCACCTGCAGAATGCGAGTCTTTATTTCACGTTGATGTTGAACGTATACGGTGGTCACATTAATGTGACTGGACCATGAATAAAGCCACTGCCGCAGGCCATGCAAACAGTATGGATAAATATGGTGAACTTAAATAATAACAAAGCTAAGGTTGAACTTCACACATTTTGTTTTTTAACACTGCTAACTCTTTTATGCTAACAGCTGTCTGCAGAAACAAATGATCAAAAAAATAATTTTTTATTTAATAAACTTTGCACTTGCTACTTTCTCTGAGAGAGCAGCTGTGTTAAGTCATAGCACATCTGGGTACAAAAATAAGTTCAAATGGCTCTGAGCACTACGGGACTCAACATCTGAGGTCATCAGTCCCCTAGAACTTAGAACTACTTAAACCTAACAAACCTAAGGACATCACACACATCCATGCCCGAGGCAGGATTCGAACCTGTGACCTAAGCGGTCGCACCAAAAATAAGTCTGTGAAACAGGGTACTGATACCAATGTGCTTATTAGCAACTGTTGCTTCAAATAGAAAACTGCTATGACGCCTGCTGATAAGCTTTCAAGTCATTTAATGAGAATTTCAACTAACGTCTTATCAGATAACAGAGGAAGTGCAGATAGTGTACAAACTTCTACAAGAGAATTTCAGGAATGTAACTATTTAACACAACATAAGAACAGAGTATCTGACAAGTTGTCCAAGATTTTACTTTCATTAAGTGGTTTGCAATTTTTAAATGGTTTCTTTTCATGTCTGAAACATTTGTTTGACTAGCTTTTTTCTGGTGTTTGAAAACCAACATAACATATTTCCTAACAAAGTTACTTCACATTTAACAGAAAGTGAAATAGCACAGATATACTTACTGTTGCAATATGGTTTCTTGTGCCAATTATACGGTCTTGAACAAACTTGCTGAATTCAACATAATCTTCTTCTGGAAGAGCAAATCTGGAAGAAGAACAAAACCTATTAATTTTCAGTCACAAAAGCTGAAGAGAGGAAACTAATCATAAAGCAAGAATAAAGAGGCACAGACCAAACATGAGGTGTCTCATCAAGAATATTTTAGTATATGCAATTTTCAGCCACAAATGTCAAAAGCAACAACGCCATCAAACAAATTGTATCCCTAAGAATGAGCATATATACATAGAAAAGGAGGACTTGGCAACTCAGAATCCAGGTTGTGAAGGACCCCAATAGGTTTGAGGATAAGGAGAGAGAAAAAACAACATTTTGCTTCTCCTTCCTAACCATTCCCAACCAGCCCCTATTTTTTTCTTTGAGAAAGAAATTTAACAGTTCTGAAAGCTTGGATAGCTTTTTCTCCAAACTGTTATGTCTACTGATTATGCTTAGAAGTTCATCTCCTTAAGGTAAACACTGGGAATCTATTCCAGCAGTTTGCAATTTTCTATTTTTTTCTGGTTAAATTTTCTTTTGATACATAAGTTAATAAAATCAGATATACGGCCATTACAAACTGCACTGGCACTTGATTTTTGTAATAAATACATAAATCAATCTTCTGGAGCAATTAATTCATGTAACAACTTCTACTGGATCAATGTTAGTCCCATGTAAATCTCTATTGTGTGGCTGTCTCTTAAGTTCTATTTAAAACCATTGCAACCATGACTGTTTCCTTTTTATGACCCGACATGACTACTTGTGTTGCTTTGCATTTTGGCAAAGTGACCAAACGTTATTCAGTATTTCCACGAAGTAACCCGAAAGGGCATTTACACTTGATCGCCAACATTGTCTTGCAAGTGCTCATCTCATAACTAAATTAGTTATCATCACTTTTCTGACCACTTACATGTTTTAGAATGTGCTCACTGTACATACAGATGATTTCAACAATATTTCTCATGTCCTTTCAGAAAATGTACACATTTTTCACACCTGAGGATATTATGGCAGAGCTGTTATGAACTTGTGATGAACTGTCTGTTCTAGGAAAATTCAGAAGATTGAAAGGATACCATAGCAATTAAGTGAGCATGATGCGGATTCAAATGTGGTTGTCTCTTCAAGTGACAAATCTTCCAATTCATTTGTCACTAAAGATTGTTGTACGGGTAAAGATCGGCAGATGAAATCAGTCTTAGTGCAGGTCCCAAAGGTCGTATCGTCATTTCTTACGAGCAGGAACCTTAGCATTGGCTACAACAGCAAAGACTCCAACAAAAGTCTCCTGCCTTTAGTGTGATGATAAACTTATGGATGACAATATTATGTACAGTACCACACATACAACAAACATTTGTTGATTGTATGACAGATATTGTGACCCACAAGATAATGACCATCTGGAAATGAATACGCTGGTTTCCTGTCTCCATTTCTGAAACCTGTGGTATAAAAATGGGCCTGATATATTTGCTATTATTATGTCATATAGAAGATCCTGCAACATTCCTCTAGTAAATGCTGTTCCAACTTATGTGCCTGCTGGCAGTCAGACGGACAGGCACAGGCACGGGTACAGCAGGACAAACAACTGAAGTGTGTTGAAAGGCACCAGGGAGGTACCTGCGCTCTAAGGGGCAATGTTGGAACAGCTTAGGCTAGAAGGTACTGACAGAAATTAACTACTGATAACTATTATTTCAGTGTGCCTCTTGCAAGAATTATATTGGAAAAAAAGGGTAACATTAGTCAGAACATAACATAAAAGAACAAACCAGATATTCCCCCACAATTTTTGTCCAAGAAATGAAGTAGTGTTGCTTCATGGCTGTTCGGTTTTAGAAAGGATTTAACAATGGTGCCTCAAGTTCCAGCCAAATGGCGATCTGTTGTAAATTTCCGTTATGCATTATCATGGAAAGATCGATGAAAATACGGACTTTTGGAAAATGCCAGAAGTTATAGTGTTCTATTAAGATACAAATGTGGAAGAGAGACAGTTATGTAGTAACTACAGCACTGTCAGGAGAATAAGAAGATGGCCATTAACAGTGTCTGCTCTGAATTCATATATCCTACACACACTGAGCTCTGGTAATAAAGCTGCAAGGGTTGAATTTCTGAAGAATGCCTAAAATGGTTCTTACATACATCAAAATTTGTGATTATAAAAAATAAAGCTTTATCTAGCAGGGAGAGGAATTGGTGTCAGCATGCTATCATGTGAAGAACAAGACCAGCTACTTCTGCCTAGTAAAAGAAGGTGTCACATATAGCCAAGTGGTAGCAAGCATATCACTGTGCGAGCGAGACTTGTTCGAAGCATGTATGGAGGGAAAAAAAAGACCCACCACACTAAGTCGATGTGATCTGTATGTCCCATGAAGATGACAACAAAGGGTGAGCATCATATACTATGTAATGTGTAATATACTGTATCTCTGATCTCTGTCTTGAAAGATTACTTGAATTTCATATTCAAAAATTAATTATTTGGAAATAAATGATGAACAAAATATCACTGAAATGCTTATCCTTTTAAAAGGGAATAAAAATGCATATTCTAAATAATTATCTTGTGTAATTTTGGTATATTGTATTCTGCTTTGCATTTTAGTTTTGGAGTCAAACAGACCTGATGCAATGGTTTGCGTATCAAAATATCATGCAAGGGTTAATACCTCAATGTCTGACAAACTGTTTTTTGAAATCATGAACTGGTAGCACCTATATCTACATACATACTCCGCATGACACCATATAGAGTGGCGGATGATACCTTGTACCACTACTAGTCATTACCTTTCCTGTTCCACTCGCAAGCAGAGAGGGGGCAAAAATGACTGTCTATATGCCTCTGTGTAAAACGTAATTTTTCATATCTTTGTGATCTGTACATGAAATGTATGTTGGCGGCAGTAGAACAATTCGGCAGTCAGCTTCAAATGCCGGTTCTCTAAATTTTCCTAACAGTGTTCCTTGGAAAGAACATTGCCTTCCCTCCAGGGATTCCCATTTCAGTACCCGAAGCCTCTCCGTAACACTTTTGTGTTGTTCAAACCTAGCTGCCATCCTTTGTATTGCTTCTACGTCTTCCTTTATTCTGACCCAGTCCAGATCCTGAACACAAGAGCAATACTCAAGAACAGATTGCACTAGCATCCTATAAGTGGTATCATTTACAGATGACCTACACTTTCCCAAAATTCTCCCAGTACACCAGTCAACCATTTACCTTCCCTAGCACAATCCTCACACACTCGTTAGATTTCAAGTCATTTGGCAAAGTTGCATCCAGATATTTAAACGAAGTGACTGTGTCAAGCTGAACTCTACTAAAGCTTTATCTGAACATTTCTCGTTTGTTTTTCTTACTCACTCACAGTAACTTACATTTTTCTCCTTTTAGAGCTAGCTGAATTCATCACACAGACTAGAAATTTTGTCCAAGTCATCTTGTATCCTTCTACAAGTCACTCAACTTTAATACTTTTCTATACACCACAGCATCATCAACAAACAACCACAGGTTAATACTCACCTGTCCGCCAGATCGTTTACATACATAGAAACTAATAGTAGTCTTATCACACTTCTCTGAGACACTCCTGACAATATGCTTGTCTCCAATGAACACTCGCTGTTGAGGACAACATACTGGGTACTGTTACTTAAAAAGTCTTTGAGCCGCTCAAACATCTGACATTGGTGATCTGTACCTTCCCTTCCGCATCATATTACACTTCCAGGAAGTTGCGGAACTCCTGTATCCAGTAAGCGCCTGGCTTATACTGGTGTGAGGTTGTCATTGTCCACCCACTTATCTCAAGGGCTCCAAGTAGCATTGATGATGGGGCTATGTGTAAAAAGTGAAAGGGACTGTCTATACTCTATTGATGTTTATGGTCAAACTTTTACATTTCTTGCTGTCATCTTCCTTTTCTGTCTCCTCCTCATATTCACTACTGCTACCAGGATTAGGCTAGTAGAGACAAAGTGTTTGTGGGTTGGCCTGTCTCTGAGGACCAATCACGATGTCTCCCTCACCTATACTCAGTGTATGCAATGTCATTTTTCACCACCTGTTGTACAGTTTTTACCCATTCTCTCCTCCTATTTCAGAACACCCTTCTCAATTTCTTCTTTAAGTTGCGTGTCTAAAGTTAGATGAACCTTTTTAGTTTGTTTGCAGGTACAGTTATGAATTTCTTATTAATTATCTGGAGTACTTCATGGAAGGGCCCTCTCCATGGGCTTGTTAATTTCTTTGACCTCCCTCTTTTCATGCTTTAGTCATGTAGTAATACTTTGTTCTCAGCCTTACATTCTTTGGGATTTTGTGTGCGATCGTAGTATTCCTTGTTCCGTTCCCTACATTCCTTATTAAAACTTCTTGTCACCTAATGCATCTGGCACATCCCTTGAATTCTGTAACATAATCTTCATAGTTGCATTTTGGCAAAATTCCACTGTAGGATCCCGAGAACGTTGTAGGCTCTACTGAAAAACAGCTCGAATGGGGTGAAGCCAGTTGAGGAATCTGATACTGTATTATATAAAAGGGTGGCAAATTCTGGAAAACTAGCTAAAGACGAATAGTGCTTTATGCTTTCACCCGACTAATATGAGGTTGCGAACATTAAGAAACTGCTGATCTCAAGCTAGTTTTATGCAAATTGTGGGAAACGTACCATCTATAAGCAAACAGCCCCAACACAGAATAAAAAGGCCACGAGTTGATGAGCAGGACACAGTTCAACAGTTTCTGCCAGCAGACGAGCCAAAAAATGTTCAGATGTGTGTGAATTCCTAAGGGACCAAACTGTTGAGGTCATTGGTCCCTAGACTTACACACTAATTTGTGCTAAGAACACCACACACACCTGTGCCCGGGGGAGAACTCGAACCTCTGGCGGGAGGGGGCGCGCAATCCGTGACACAGTACCTCAAACCGCACGGCCACTCCGCGTGGCAGCAGACGAGCCTCGAGTGTCCATCAGCCGACAGCAGAAAATTATGACTGAAAGAATTCTTTAAATTAAGCTTGTACACTAAAAAGGACTTGCATCCTTGCTGGTACATACCGCTGAACTGCCAAAAGTTAGTCTGCTCTTTGACACGTTCACATAAACTTGCAAAGAAGCACTAAAATCAGACCAAGTTACCAACCCAGAAGCTTGTTTCTTCATTTCTATCTCCCTAGCCTGATACCACAGTCTTTCTGTACTGTCTCCGACCATATAGACCAGATAAAACTCACCTAGACCCTGATGCTGACTTATTCCCTTGCACAACGGCATTCACATGCCAATGAGACGGTAGACCTGAAAAATCCCACATCGCTCCCCATTCAAATGAGGGATCCATGTAAGTACGCTGAAAAATCCTGTCGAGTTATGACACTAGATATGCAAACTGCTACCTTCCTGAGATGCCACCAATGGACACTGATTCCTTAATGAGCTGTGTAGCTGGCTGTTGAGAAGAAATGAAAATTGCACTACAGACTGGCTGCATGTACATTTACAGTTAAAAAGATGAGCTTAAACCTATTAAACAGAAAAACATGCATGAAATTTAATAAAGAAGTGAACAGGTGGCAGCAGAGGGCCCGACTGATTGGCTTACATTGCCATTTCTACAGCTGCTGCCATAAAGGTTTTATTAATGCGAAATTGCGGTTGTTATAAAAATTGTGGGTGATGGGGACAAACTAATTCAATACAAAATGTAGTTCTGAATTCAGACAGCCAAGAAATTTTCAAGTTAGTTGTATTAATTAGAGGAATATGTTATATTCAATACAAGATAGTTTCATATGAATCAGAAGACGAGCACGCTGGAGTATGTATATTTCTTTGGCTCCTTTGCAAACAACTAACTTGATATTATCTGTGACCATAATCACATACAATTCAGTAAATTGCTAGTGTACTCTTGCTTCAAGTGCACATTATGTTTTTATCATCTCTCTATGCACACTATACTTCAATAAAATATAAAGTCTCAAACGTAGCACATACCCAACAAGTTAGAAAAATTTCTGAGAGAGAGAGAGAAAAATAAATAAATAAATAAATAAATAAAATACAAAAAATTAAAAGGAAGCCTGATGCCTTTAAAATGTTTCAGAGAAATAACGGTGATGTAACAGAAAAACAAAGTTATTTCGCAACTCTCATCAGTTCTCCTTATTAAATTACATATTAAATGTTTGTAGTGAGTGGAAACTTTCACAGTATATATATGGCATAATATATGAAAAAACCATTACTTTTTATCAAAAAACTTTTTGACGTTCCATACTGCTGACAAAGGCCTCTGCCACTGAGAAGATGTAAGGAGGAGAGATCCTTCTTTGTTGAACTGCATGTGTGATACATATGACTCATGAACCTGGAATGTGATCTCCTCCTACAGGGTGGTGATAAAAAAGAATAAAATTAGTATTAGTAGTAATAGCAGAAGCTATCACACATAAAAACAACAATCAAATCAAACACAAAGTGACTAATTTATTGTGATCAGCGCTGCCTCGTTCATATTTTTCAATTTCTTCTTCATTTTAAAATACAAAGGACAGAGCAGTTCTATAAACCAGCAATTTCTGGTTATCTTTCAACTTCCAAGGAGGTTTCATGAAAGTGCCAACAAACTGGTGCAAGCTGACAATGCAAGTTTACTAAGTACAACACAAAGAAATTTGATGTCTACAAGTGGCCTTCTTTTACCTCACACACACACACACACACACACACACACAAAGTGACAACTGTAAAGAAAAGACATAACTGGAAGGACAATAGTTTTTGAAACACCCAACACGCAAGCCTAACATTTAATTACTCTACTGTGATTTCTACTTCATTTTCCATATTTGGTTTGTGAAATTTATCTAAAGGGGCCCCACACACTCAATATTTATTGCACAATAATACTGTATCAATATACCGTGGGAACATGCAATGCCAAGAACGGTGCAATATTTAAGCCCGGGTTATGTCAGATCCCTTCCTTCACAGAAAACGTGCTGGTGCTCAATGATGTACAACTTGCACGTATTGCCTCTTTGTGCTGCAAAAACAAATGCAATATGAATTGAGAATGGACAGAAAAGAGGTTTAGGAAGCGTTCTACACGTGGCCATACTAAAATGTTAAGAGAACTTGCAATAGACTCTGATGAATATTTTAAGGACAAATGAAGAATCTTTCAATGAATTTATGTTCAAATATTCATCAGGTTTCACTTTCCACAATGCTGGAAGTGATCTACACACCTGAAAAGAGAAGATATGAGTGCATTATTGTAGGGGATCAGTAGGTAATGCTGTTATTCATTCCTGCAACAAGTAATTAGCACTTTTGAAATGAAAGAATGAGCAGTTGCAGTGTTCTTTTGTTGAACGTTTCTGCAGCTAAATACTGAGTAAGTATTAAATATGTGATCAACCTACCCCCGCCCCCCAAATGCACTACAACAGATGATTTCCTTCATCTGTCTTTCGTGATGTATTCGTATTGAGTTGCTGTATTGATTATTTATGAGTCCAGAAATCACGAAGTCTTGGCAGGAATTGTCGCGTATTGTGCGATATCACCTTAGATGGTACAACACAATGCACAATACACTGACTGAGGGTCAATACTTTTAAAGCTCCACAGTCTGCTTGAATATACTGTGCAAACTGCAAGGGTCAGATGGTCAATACTGTTGTGCAATACTCAGTACTGGGCAATAAATAGTGAAAATGTGAGGGGCCCTTAATAGTGTTCGATAACTGTATGCACCTTTTTACAACCATCCTTTTCTTTACTGAATGCTCTACAGTGGACTGAATAGTCATAACAATGTGAATTGACCCAACTCCCAATTTCTGTTGTATTCAAGAGCTATTATTAATCTGTGCACTCATTTAGTGAAATGCTGCTGTGCATAAATTTTCCATAGATGTAACATCAGAATTATCAATAACAGGCACCTGGTACGTTCCTTAGACACACATATAGTGAGTAATTACAAATGCATGAAGAAACTAGTGCTAAATTACAAAATCTTAAAAGTACTTTATTCTACTACTGAAGTTTTGCACTTGCACAAACAATGCAAGAATTACTTTTACCATATTCATTAAATACATTTCATATAGGCTATGCAACCAAAGTTTTTGAAATTTAGACAACAGTTCTTCCACATACCACTCCAGTGTGAAGATTATACATTTGGACCTCACCATGATGTGTTCCCACCAATACAAATTGTTCTGTTGGCTGAAAATGTAAGCAAAAGGATGTATTAAAAGGACAAATAAATATCACAAGGGCATAAAGCAATACAGTTAATTAAATGTCCTAAGTGGCAAATAAGACATTCTGATTTGTATATCATTTATTTAAAGTACACACTCACACAAAATGCACAGCAAGTGAAGTAGCCATCTTCATCACCCATTCTGAAGGTTCTCACAGGACAAAAACGACTATGTGCAAGTCTTTTATCAAGCCTCGTGTTCTCCAAACAGCCAATGCCCAATGTCCGCCTCAACACACGTGACGTGAAGTTTGTTGGTGCACTATTTTTTGCTTTAGGGTCTGGACATTTGTGAGGTCTGTGGAGTACAATATATTACAAATAAATCAGAGAAAACTGGATGAGCAAATCAAGGACATTAATCATTATAAAAAGCCCTTAAGCAGTTAACAAACTGTTACATAGCACAAAAACAGCACCTGGGCAAAACTAAACTGGATGATCTGCATTCCAGAATACATCTACGAATGATATTACAGTCTGCTAGATATCTTAGCCCCTGATTTTCTGGGGGTCAACCAGATATAATTAAATGAGTAGTAGTTATGAATGCAGTTCTTCTCATGTCCATCAATTCAAACAAATGTACATAAAGTAGCTACTTCTAGTACATTTAAAATTATTCATAAACTGTAAAATCATGGTGTTTGCAAAAATTAAAAATTCTGCTTCACATTACCTCCTCTAGCACAGAAGACTGTACTTCTGAAAATGATTATTTCCATTTTCTTTACCATACCTGATGAGGCTCATATAATGATTAAATCAGATCACCATAAATGCCCCATGGACAATTAAATAATACAACAGTGTATGGCAGCAGTTTGGAACTGTGCAAAACTTCTGTATTCAGAAAGCACCAAATGAAATAATTACTAATGTATATGTGCTGCTGATCTGAACAACGGTTGGCTTGAAAGTGATAATTTATGCTCTCTTGCAGATTTTCATTAGCGAATTGTTGCTAATAATAAATGGGCGACTGTACTTTTTTTTTGTGTTTTTGCAATTCACACATTTGAAACTGATCTCAAGTGGGCTCCCTCATTTGCACAGTTTACACTGAAGGGGCACAAGATCCTGTTTGTACAAACAAAGTTGTTATTGTCATGAAGAAAGTACACCAGAATATAGATTAGTTATGAACATTTTGCCCTTGTCTCTGATCTACTACTGATTACAAAGAGCTCATCAATAGCAGTTTTGAATCAAGATTGTTCAGATGTAGAAAGTTGGAACTTCTAAATCTGTTATGTTTTTGGTTCCCATTATTTTTGCATTTTTATATTTAATGCAGCTGCAGATGTAATATGTAGAGGAATATGTCAAATTGTTATTTATACAAATTTCATGTACATTTATAGTTGACTTGTTCATATTCACCTTCCTGATTACAATGATGCAACTGATTTTCCTAGAAGTCTGTGTAATTAACAGTTATGACTAACATATCTTAAATTATTATTGTTGTTGTTGTTGTGGTGGTGGTGGTCTTGAATCCGAAGACTGGTTTGATGCAGCTCGCCATGCTCCTCGATCCTGTACAAGCCTCTTCATCTCAGAGTAACTACAGCAACCTACATTCTTCTGAATCTGCTTACTGTATCCATCTCTTGGTCTGCCTCTTCGAGTTTTACCCCCCGCCCCCCTCCCCCACGCTTCCCTCCAGTACTAAACTGGTGATCCCTTGGTGTCTCAGAATGTGTCCTACCAACCGATCCCTTCTTCTAGTCAAGTTGTGCCACAAATTCTTCTTCTTCCCAATTCTATTCAGTACCTCCTCATTAGTTATGTGCTCTACCTACCTAATCTTCAGCATTCTTCAGTAGCACCACATTTCAAAACTTCTATCTTCTTCTTGTCTAAACTGTTTATTGTCCATGTTTCACATCCATACATGGCTACACTCCACACAAATACTTTCAGAAAAGACTTCCTGATACTCAAATCTATATTTGATGTCAACAAATTTCTATCTTTCAGAAATGCTTTTCTTGCCACTGCTAATCTACATCGGCCATCATCAGTTATTTTGCTGCCCACATAATAAAACTCATTTCCTAATCTAATTCCCTCAGCATCACCTGATTTAATTCAACTACAATCCACTATTTTAAATTATATTTAACTTATTAACTTATGAAATAACTGATATTAAAAGTTTAGACACTCACCATTTCAACTGCCTGTCTTCTTTTAATGCCTACAAGATTTTTTCTGTATCAGATAACACTTCACACTGACTAATTCAGTCACTAATTACAATTTTGAATAATTTATGATCAGAAAAAGTTTATATCAAGAAGGATGCCATACTCATAAATAGGAGAGTTCAGGCTACAGACACATAAGAAGGTTCCATATAATTTTATGGTTTACTAACCTTCAACATTTTTCATACACCAGATAATAGTAAAGTCTTAAGTGTATGCCAAAGAGTAAAATAGAACCTAGCTGATTTCCAAACATTAAATAGTTTCAGTAATCCCATGTGCTTACACCTATCTTTAAATAGTCACTCCTATCCGAAAATCAGCAGTCCACAATAGTATAACATTTGGATATCATCATCATGTCGATTTGAGTGAGTGTTTGCACATAGCTAGAATGACACTAACATCTCAGTGTCAGTACAAAGAAGTCAGTGACTGGCAAGCATGTGGGTAAAGTGATTATGTTGGTTAGAGTGCACTGTAAAGTTCATCAAATAATGTGACTCTGAATTAGTTCTGTTTCAGATATTTTTATGAAGGAACAGATGCATGCCTCTTTACCTGTTGAAACTGTAATCTGTAAAGCTGGAACTGGCCATCAACTACATTACAGGGTGAATAAAGTGGGGGAAGCCACTTTAAAATCTATCTACTGCCTGAGCTACACCCTTCAAAGCATCAGTTTCCCGATTATCATTTCATTACATCAAGATCTGAGACTTCAAGTTACACAAGACCTAGTGCAATTTCAACAAATGTAAAAGGGACATCATACATTTTGTTCACAGTCATTTCTGAACTATTTCCTGTGTCACGCATGCCTCTTACTCCATAGTTTGGAATGTCGGTTTTATTTTCTCTGACGTTACATCACTAATAATAAGTGTACAATAGCAAATTACAATACCACATTCTATCACAAACTAAATGAACTATGTTACTATATTCGTTTCCTCCAATAAAAATACATACAAAAATGATTAACACTGTTCTACATAGTCCAGTCACATTAATGCAATCACTGCCTATGTTCGATGTTAACATGCAATAACCATTCACAGGTGGCAGGTGGCAATACTAGCAGTGGAAGGAGAATGCGGAAAACAACAGTGCAGTTGTTGCAGCAATGTAGAAACAGTGTGATTTATCTTATTTCCAAAAAGGCACGATCATTGGCTTTCGAGCCGAGGGTCGAAGCACTTCCAAAATGGCCAAATTTATAAACTTTTAGCATGTCACTGTGGTTAAAGCATACTGTGCACAGCAAAATTGCACTGTGCAAAACCAGCACCATGCACTTGTGGTGCACTGTAGGCCATAAGTGACATGGGTGAACAATGACTGCAAAGATGTCTACAGGTTAATAGACATACAACATCTGTGCAAATGACCACTCAGATGGACCAAGGGGCTACCAACACTATCTCCACAAGTGATGTTCAGTGACCGTTGCTGTGTATGGGTCTCTGCATCAGTGGGCTCATCGCCGAAGAAGGCTGGGATTTCCACACCAATACCACAGCTGGATGTCCACTGAGTGGCAAGCGGTGGACTTCTCAGATGAATCACATTCCGTGCTTCATTGGACAGGTGGCCGTTGGCATGTATAGTGTGAAACGTCTGAAAGCAAACAAGGAGGGAGTGTTACAGCCTGGGGAATGGTTTTGTGGCGTTCCCTGGATGATCTCATCGTTCTGGAAGGCACAATGGATCAACACAAGTATGCATCTATCGTTGGGGACCCTACATTTCCCTACAATCAGTTTGTTTCTCCTCTGCACGATGGCATCTACCAGCAGGGCAATGCAATGTATCATACACCTCACAGTTTACGTGCATGGTTTGAAGAACACCAGGGTGAGTACTGTACTCCCCTTGTCACTAAACTCCCTGGATTTAAACCCAATGGAGAACTTGTGGCACAAGCTCAATTGGGCTGTTCGTGTCATGGATTCCCAACCGAGAACCCTAGTGTAGCTGGCAACGGCACTGCTGTTAGCACAGCTCAACATCCCTGACAGTACCTTCCAGAACCTCAGTGACACTCTTCCTGCATGTCTCACAGTGGTCTGCACTGCAAAAGATTGTTATGCTGGCTTTTGACAGGTCGTCACATTAATGTGACTGGACAGGGTATAATATGTCGTACATGTGGTAACACACTGTGTACAACAATCACTGTCCTTCAACTATGTTCAAAACCTGCAGTATCAAATATATCTAAGGACAATCTCTTAGTGTGTAGTAGTAACACAGAAATTTATTTTTTCAATACGAAAGAACTAGCAAAAGTGAAAATCTCACAATATATAGTCAAATTGATATAATTCATCTAGAAGAACTGCTTATCAAGTACACATATCACTTATTCAGTTCTCCCCATGCATTACATTATTTGCCATCTCAACCAGTAGTACAGAAACTTAAGGTATACTCACACAAACAAATTAAACTGAGGACAAGGAACCATTGGGTTTTTACAAAGAGCATGCTGGTTGGTCAGATACTCTGTGATGATGGAATCCAGAGTAATGCTTGGCTCTGGGAGTGTACCGGAATTGTTTTTCAGGAGCTGATTTGCTGCCACAACAGCACTCTGCTCATAAGATATTTGCTTCTGCAAAGATCGAGTGGTGTTAGGTGTACTTGTATTAACAATGTTTCCCAGTTCACTTTTGTCACTTTTCCTGAAATTATATAAAATTGAACAAAATTGGTCAATAATTAATGCAATGTTTACAAAGAAACACACGCAAAACATATCTTACCTTGTACTAGCTAAATTAAGTTTGATGGGCTGTGTAACCAATGAATTTTGGCACGGTGGAATAGAAGATTTACTTGAAGATGCTGCACTAGTAGGTGTACTTTGTGAACGGTGATGAGAGACAGAGACGCCTGGAGAAAAGCTGGAAAGCCTTGGCTAGAAAAAAAAAAAATAGAACAATTATGTATAAGAACCTGACATATTTTAAATTTTAATTCAAGTAACAATAAGTGTGGCAAAAATTATACTCACTTAACCATAAACTGAAACAATCACTAATGTTCATAACCACAGAGGCAGTTACATATTCCACAACATTGCTTTCTCAGAATGTTGTGACAAAGCGCAGCTTTAAACACATACAAATTTGACAGAACACAACACTTATGGTGTATTCAGCATTTTCAGATATGGTGTAATAAAAACATACTCTTACAATGAAATTGATTTATCAACATACTCTTGGAACATATAACTTACCCTCAAGGGTCCCGGCGGTGTAGAACATACTCTGTATGGATTGGGAGGAAAGTTTGATGAAGGGCCAATTTTTAAGGGGGCTCCTGGGAGATTTGCTTCTCTATGTAGTATTGCAGCTGAGTCAGTCAGGCCTCTTGATAGTAAATGCTGATGTATGAGTTGATACAGCTGTTTGTCATTATACTGGATTCGAGTCTGTGCGACTACACTTGCCTGTGACAATTCGAAAATATACATTAACAGACTGAGTAACTATACAATGATCATACAAAGAATAGACACTTGAAAGGGAGGCAATGAGTCATTCAAGATCACAGATGCATGCCTGGGACCACTGCTGCAAACCGACACAGTGACATACACATTATATTCTTCCAGCTATATGATCAACCTTTGTCGCATTGAATCTTGCAACTATTATTTGGTGAATGTCATACACTCCCCAACATTAATGACGTTTATACACATATTTTCCTTAAATTTGTAAAATAAGCATATAAACATCAGAATACACCAACCACCACAAAAGCTTATTTCAATATTGACAGACTCTCTTTTATTTGTAGGGAAATGATAATAGAACTACGACACTTGAAGACCAGTTTGCTAACAAATTTCATAAAATTATAGCTGCTTGGTGGATTTCCTTCAGCAAAGTGCATGGAAAGCCATCAAAATCTATTTACTTACCCATTTTCTGTCCATTAAACCTAGTTGACAATTTCCAGCAAAGAATACTGTGTGTTTTATACAATTCTGTACGTAGAGTACTGGGCGTTTTATAGCGTAATTCCTTTTATTTCCTTTATAGAACCAAGTAGTTCCTGTTTGTCTTTTAAAATAAAATGACAATCAGGTGATACTTTAGGATCTATTTTCCAAGTAGTTCCTGTTTGTCTTTTAAAATAGAATGACAATCAGGTGATACTTTAGGATCTATTTTCAAATAGACTTATACTCTCAACAGTAAAAGAAAACAAAACTAAAATTCGACATCAGACTCACTTTTTAAGAACAAAGAGAAGTAAAATACCATTAGCAATCTCCAAAATTGGTGTTCTAGAGCCAAAATAATGGAGTACTCACATGGAAACGTGCAGCAATAAAAGCAAAGAAAGCTACACAAGGTATTTGTAAAAAAAATAATGCACAGGTTGTTCTTAATTCTGCTGTTGGACTTTTTCAACTTGATTGCAAAACTAATGACATTAGACAAACACAGCAGAAAAACTTATGACCGAGATTTTTTGCTTATAGTGATGGAGAGGTTTATGGCTAAATCATTAGCAAGACACTAAAACACTGAAAACAAAATGATAGGTTATTTACAGTCTTATCAACAATTCTGTAAGCTATAAGCTCTTGCTGCTCCATGGAATTCCATTGCTACTGTTGTCCCTCACTATTCTGTGCCACACTTTAATATATGACAAATCCTCATCAAGCCATATCATCGATTTTGATAGCAATGAGGCCTATTTTTTCAAACTGTACACACTAAGGTCATTGTTAACTTGAAGCATGACACTGCGAGAAAGTGTGCAAAGTACTGAAGTGTATTGGAATTAGTAAAAAAAGAACCGAAGCCTGAATATTCAATGCTGATTTACAAAACATGCAAGTACAAATATGGGTCCGTGCTTGCTTATATAATGGGCGTGTCTCGAACATAAGAGTCATCAAGCGCATTTTCTTTGGTGTTCTGACAAAGATTTGGAAGCTCCTTTTGCAATATTTGCAAGTTTGTTTCTGCAATGAGCCGATGGAGTCATACCAAATAAATACTGCCCATCACGTCTTTGATGCAATATACAATGTCAACAGAAAGTGTCTCTCTGTTTCCTGTACCAAGGAAGATCATTTTTTTAAATGGAGGTTAACATACCAGTTCCATAGAGCAGTCCCACGTTAGTCTAGAGCAACATTTATTTCACTGACCTGTGACAGTAAAATACGAAGAATAGACAGTTCTTCAACAGCAACTCAATAGCACTGCTGCACAGTGGTAGCAGTCAACGCGAGTCAGGACGGCACACGAGTCAATGCTGGAATACTGGTTATTCTTCATGTTTTTATTCCTTGTTGAGATATATCAATGAAACAAATATTGTACTAAGCTAATTTGGGACTGCTCTATGAAATGTCTATGCGAAATTACATTTTAAATATAATTTTATTTGTTGTTTGGAAGTGAAAACAAACTGATGGCTTCCCCTGGCATTGGGAATTACAGCTGTGTTTTTAGGCTTTAATCCAGCTACACGTCACAAAAACCAAATTGTAAATATCTGCAAAAACACCAGGAGGAAATATACCCTATGATTCGTATTATCCACCCCATACAAATCGTATTCTTAACAATATGGTCATCGTCAAGTTAAAGCATGATACTGCAAAGCACTAAACTGCACATGGTGCGCCTGGAAAAGGACCCCCCCCCCCCCCCCCCCTTCCACATACACACACAGGCAAATTAAAGAATCTATCTCACACAACAATCACATAATGGGAAACAGACTGTGGAGCTTGTGAATCCATGGACAAATATGAAGATCCCAAAGGTCAGCAAGCATACCAAAGGCAGGCACAACTGAGCAATAAACATAACAACAACTAGATACGCTTCTTCACCTTCCTTATGTGACTCCACAGCCACTTGTTTCCAAAACAGAATATGAGAGATTTTTTATAAAATTACTCAGTACTTTTCATTTTGTCAGCTACCAGTTCAAATTCCCCCCACCATCTACCTCCCTGAGTGCCATACAGTTCTACGAGTCTTTCAAAATTCTTTCACTTTTTCAATAAATTCAATTTCTCTGGGGATTCCTGATTTTCAAGACAACATTTGGCTGGTGGCAAGAACAAAGTCATGCTGGACAAATGACTGAACTACAAATTATTAAACACTTCCACTGGATACTTTTTGGAAGTGAAACGAAGGCCAGATCACTCTTAGTGCATAGTAGCTGAACAAAGGCTCTAGTTAGTTGCTTTTCTTTCATATATCCAACTCCACTTCCTCCTCCTGTGCTCTTTCATTCTTCCATATATTTCTGTACTGGCCATATACAAATCTGAACACAAGTCCCAGATCTGTTGGACTCGGCCTATTGATAAAAATGCCTAAGATGCTGGAGTTGGCGCACATGTGCGTGAGGTGTGCTTTCTTATGTATATGAATGGTATGTGTTTCTCTTTTGCTGATGAAGACTATCACTGAAAGCTTTGTGTAAGTGTTATTTAATTGTTCTTTTTCTACATTGTTGGTACTTCTACCAGGAGTTTCCATTGTTTGATGTTGAGAAATGAAACAGAATATTTTAGTGCTGTGTATACATACCCTATGCATATTAGCGAGGGAAATCTCAAGCTCTGTACCAGAGGGCTTTGCTTTGCCTGAAACTCTTTCCATTAACTCAAGAGCATATTTCTGGAAAATAAAATGTTCTTGACGTTTATCTTGAAGAATTGGATCTCGCATCAATACTGGAAAGAGACAATATTTTCTTTAATTTTTGTTACAAACCACTTATCTACAGTACAACAAAAACAATTAATTCAAAACGAGACTCATTTTCAGTTGAGACCATATATTTCCAGTTGGCACTGAAGAAAAATTTGCAACTAATCCCTTTCCCTTTCCAAAACAAAACAGTTTCTGTGAAAATTATTCATAAATAGCAGCTCTCAGTACAATGCTCCTGTGATGTTACAATAAAGTTAATCTTCATTGATCATATAACGTAATCTAGAACTAATTGCTACAGTTATCAGTGTGTGTAGATTAGCACTAGTCATGATTTATCGCCAGTATATGTGACACAAGTAACCTGCAGTGGCTGCTTCTGCCTGTTTATGTACAACTTGATTCAGTCCTGTTCTTGCTCGATGGGATTTGTGGAACACAATGTGTGAATGAATGAATGAATAAATGAATGAATTACAGAAAATTGTGAATGAAAACACATAAAACATTGGTGTAATACCAGGGTTGACAGAAAAGTAATGCCTCCACCTTCGTAACTCTTCAACAGTTGGCAGCATTGGTATGCGGCAGGTACTGGCTTGTTCTGTAGCTCAAGGTGGTGGGAAGCCTTAGCATTTAACGGTTGTGTTGTTACAGTGTAAAGCAGGGAACCCTGTGTAGACGGTTGGTCAATACGATTTAACCGATGTTCAGTCATTGAATTCTTGACAGCAGAAGGTGTCACCCCAAAGGAGATTCATTAGTGAATGAAAGCAGTTTATGGTGATTGTGTTGATGTGACTTCTGTGCTTCTTCATTCTCATAATGCGAGAGGAGTTCCTGGCACATTTCAAGTCTGTGTACTTTCATTTCAGGAGTCAGCATCCGGGGTATCCATTGTGCACAGATCTTCCGGTAGCCAAGTAACGCAATAATGTGACCCACACATTCTTGTGAAATGCCGATTGTCCTTGCAATTTCTCTCTGAGTGATACAATGACTGTCCAATCTGTCAACATTTTGCTTGTGTAACTCGGTGGTTGCTGTCACAGGATGTCCAACGATTCGTTTGTCACGCAGGTCAGATGTTCCCGCCTCAACATCTTTAAACTTACTTGGCCAACAACGCACAGTACTCACATCAACACAATCACCATAAACTGATTTCATTCTCTGATGACTCTCCTTTGGGGTGAAACCTTCTCCTGTCAAAAAATCAATGACTGCATGTTGCTTAAATCGCATTGACCGACCGTCTGTGCAGGGTTTCATACTTTTCACTCTAACAACACAACCGTTCAATGCTAAGGCTTCCCGCCAACTGGAGCTGTAGAGAAGAGGCTACAGAACAAGCCAGTACCTGCCGCATACGAATGCTGCCAACTGTTGAAGAGTTACAAAGGTGGAGACATTACTTTTCAGTCAACCCTCATAGTTTACAGTATTTATTTTTTAATCTTACAAACTGGTTATGGCTGTTATGCCGTTTATCAGGTATAAATATAAACCTGATGATGGTGTTGGCATTAACAATCGAAAGTGGTTGGAATCACAAAAATTGTAGAATATTACACCAATGTCATGCATGTTTTCATCTATGACGTACTCAAATAAAACTGACAGAACAGAAAATCAATGTAACTAGAGAAAAGTGTGAAATGCACATTGGTATATTTTAAAATCTTGTAGTCAGTAATTATACTTTGAAGTAAATCACAATGACATATTCCTATCAACCTCTATTAAAATCTCATATTTGCCCATATCAGCCTATGTGCACTCATATAAATTACTTTGGGTTCTAAGATGAATGAGCATTATTAACAATTAAATGATATTAAATCTTGGTAGAACATGTTAACAACTGTAAAAGGGAAACACTATAAAATTTTCTGCAAAATTATATTTTTTTGGCCACAAACCAACTTTCACCTTTTCAGGCCATTGTCAGGTGACAACTGATGAATAATTTTTAGTTACACAAATTGCTACTAAATTATCTCCACATAAAAAATGTCTTTTCCTTTTTTAGTGAAGTGAAACTAGATCTGTAGGATGTAAACACTATCCATGCCATAATTTTTGTATCTTATGTGTTTTCTACATAAATAATACGTATTACATCGCATGTCATTCTATCTGTGTATGTGACATTCAGCTGATACCTGACAATGGCCTAAGAAGCCATGAGCTGGTGTGAAAGTAAATATAATTTTACGGAACATTAACAAGCATTTGGTGTTTAATATTGTTGTTACACACTGACAGAAAATCCATTTAATGTTAACAATTAAATGTGCAATAGTTATACAAACAGTAAAACTGAACTTATTATCCAGGAAGTATTTGATAATATGCCTCATAGATGGGGCACAGCATGTCAGTGTTTTGGTTGTGTACTCTCCTAACATTTGATTCTTATGTAGTACAATGTACATTCTAATAAATATCAGATATAAAATTTTACATTTCAGTGCAAACATTATATTTTTAAATGGACAACACATGTGAATGGGTAGTGTATATGAACAATGCCAAGACCTTTAAATGAGGCTGTAACCTAAAACTGGATTACTGACAATATGTAAATGGTTTCAAATGAAATGAGTGTGCCACTGTAAAATTTCCATAACTTGAAAACTGCAGGAACAAGACAGTAGTGGTGCTGTCTAATGAGTATAAGGGGTAGGAAAAGACTGGACCAAAAGGGATGAGAATAATAATGTGGAACAAGGAGAGGACAGAGATATGCTGGGAGGCGAAAGAGGAGGACTCAGTGACTCTGAGCAGCACAGACATAATGTGTATTAATACTTATGATAATTATAAAAATGATGGGATTAAGCCTGAGGAGAGGAAAAGAGAGAAAGAGAGAGAGAGAGGGGGGGGGGGGGGTGCTGGGGGGGTGGACAGTCCCCATCTATACATTGCAGAGAAGCTACTTACCAGTAAAATGTGACCCCTCCCCATCCTTTTCAGAACCATCCAAACCTTGAAAAACTTTACCATTACCATTTGCACATTGCCAAACCTTAAAATGAGGGATACTCTACCCAAATATTGCCTTCATAGATCACATTCCATCACAACCAACCTATGTAGTTCTAGTCAGTTTTTGCTCCCAGTTATGTGACACATGAAAGACTTGTCTTACACACTTAGTCACCGCCTTTTGTAGCCACGTTGCAGGCCTTCCGTACTTAAGTACAGTGTTGTGTGAAAATAGCACAATCATCTATCAAATGTGCTGCAACAATTGGTTTTCTTCTAAGCACTCAACAATTACAATTTCAAAAATATTCAAATGTAGAAATATGTGGATGACACTGACAGATGGCACCTCTGTGGACCTGTGATAACATAATGAATTGGCTGTCTTACTTGCATTAATGAATGCCTGTTATCTGTGAAAACCGCCTTCCCCAGCATTGATAAACAATCATGTTGACCAATGGATGTCCCATCTCCACTCCAACAGATGTGTCAGTGACAGCAAGGCATATGACTAAGGAGATTCCTTCACAGACTGCACAAGCATATCCTCTCCCCACCCTTGCAGTGCTCCTGTGCTGACAGAACTTTTAATGATATGCATTTTAAGTCAAAGCTGATCAAAATCAACACCCCGAGTCTTATCACCCCTAGTTCACACTTCTGTCCCATTGTGACCCTATCCCACACCCAACCAACCACCAACCTCTTCTTTCGAAAATTTTTTCCACGAATATAAAGCTCTTGATCAAAGACACAGCAGCCATCTACAATCTTAAAATAGACCTTAGTTTGAATATCCTCCTTGCATGCAAAGGCTCCATTATCACTAAGAAGAATGGCAATGAATACCTGACAGAAGGTATTTGCCAGCTGTCTGACTCTTCCACATACAGACTCTGCCATTTTGATCCCTTTCCAAAGATCCAGCATAACTTCCAGTTCCTTGGCCCATTCCAGAATCTCTCCCTCAATCCATCTCCCCCCTCACCCCAACTGCCTTTCCCATACCCCCCTTCCACACGTTCCTCAAATTCCATAAACCTAACCACCCAGGATGGTCCACTAATTGGTTATAGTGTTCCCACAGAAAAAGAAGTTGATGTTCTTTTGGACCATCACCATCAATCCATTTCCTGCAACCTAAATTCCCACATCAAGGTCCTGAACCACTTTCTTCATCACCTCTCAACAATCCCCACCCTGTTACCATCTGGATTCCCGCTTGTCATTGCTGGCACTACCTCTCTTTACACCAATAGCTTCCTGTCACATGATCTCCTTGTCAATGAACACTATCACTTCATATGTCCTGATGTCTACAACCCACCTCCCCATTCCTTACACAACAGTATACTGATCCAAGTCCTCCTTTTTGGGAGGACAATATACAATCAAATATGTACCACAGTTAAGAAGCTCCATATGCCAATCATTTTGTAGGCTACATAGAGGAAAGCCTTCCTAACAACCCACGTCCCAATCTCTTGTTCGGTTTCAGTTGATTGATGGTATCTTCTTGATACAGACCCAGGGTGAAGATTTTATCATCATTTCTCCACAGCCTTAATACCTTTCTACCACCCATATTTTGCATAAGTCTCCTGAATTAGCACACCAGCTTTACAATGACTGCTCAAAAACGTCTGCACACATCAACATTACCTTGTTTTGATAGCTAACATCCCTTTCACATTAAAGTCTCTTCCATAAGTCTGGTCACCACAGACTGTGCAACTGTAATGACAATCAATCCCTTGTCCACTATGCTGAAGGTTTAAAGTAAGGTCTTCAGGCAGGAACTACCCTCCAAAACTAGCCTTCATACTGATTTCTTGTGCCATATCCACAAGTTCCCAAAATTCACTGACATCCTCACGGACCGTCTACAAAAAACGAAACCCCTTATTACCCAATATCACTCTGGACTGGAAAACTTAACCTCATTCTTTGTCACCAATTTATCTACCAATCGTTATGCCCAGCAATGAGGAACCTCTTTCCCATCTGCCACAAGGTTGGTTTTGCCACCCACAAAAACTGTGAAATATCCTTGTCCATCCTTATACCACACCAATTTCTTGCCATGTAGTTCAGACCCCTGTGGAAGACCCACATGCAATTACCTGTCATTTGTGCCCATCCAGCATGTCTTATTGCAATCCAGTAACAAGCATATTCTACTCTCTCAGAGGCAGGCTACATGTGAAAGCAGTCACATAATTTACCAACTCTGTAGTAACTTTAGCACAGCCTTTTATGTGGGCAGCGCCACACGTCGTCTCCATCTGAATGAACGGACACGGTTTAACCTTGCCACAAGCAAAGTTTACCACCCTATGCCAGAACTTGCTCGATTTTAATGGTGGCTTCACAACCTGTGCCATCTGGATGCCCCTTAACAAGTTCTGCTCAGCAAAATGAGTCACTATTTATCACAGCCCATTTTCTTAGAACTCTTTGGAAGGAGTCCAAAGAGTGAAATAGGTCTTTAATTTGAGGTGGTTTGTTTATCTCCAGTTTTTTAAGACAAGAGTTACTACAAGACATTTACGTCTTTAAGGAAATGTGCTCAATTGTAATTGACTGATTACAAAGATAACTTATAATATTCTGTTTGAATCACCATAATAGCCGTCAGAATTACTACTTTTTAGTTATCTGATTAATTGCGTAATCTCCTTAGGAGATTTTGAAACTAACATCTGTTGCTGGTGCCCACAGTGTCTACAGAAGCTAATGTGATGTTCCATTTGTCAGTATTTGGTTGTTTACTGCAACTGTGAGGAATTAATAAGTGAATCTGGTG
This sequence comes from Schistocerca americana, assembly GCF_021461395.2. Lineage (NCBI taxonomy): Eukaryota > Metazoa > Arthropoda > Insecta > Orthoptera > Acrididae > Schistocerca > Schistocerca americana. The sequence goes on along the minus strand of NC_060119.1, from coordinate 514,505,686 downwards.
CTCAATGAGCTGACACTCAATTTTAACGTGATATTATCTGGGCCCTCAATTTCATTTGGATTGCTGTTGCACTTTGCTTCTGGTTAGTAATGTAAAAAATATTTTTACCTTAATCTTTTGAGTGTTTCATGTTCTGATCAAAGTGCAAGTGTATTGCCCATTTTAACAACAGACTGGAGGACTTAAAATACTATCAACTCTTGACCCCACCCTGTCCTCTGAATGAGGTACAGCTCTCTTCTTAGCACAGGATATATCAGTACCAGGAGTTCATCCATCCCTTCTCTATGTTTCTGTTCGATTTTAGCCTTGCTTGTCTAAGGTGAAAATAAGAGGAAGTGTAATTGGCACATATGAAAAAAAATTAATAATAATAATAACAATAATAATAATAATATTTTGATGGCTACTTTGAAGGTTTGTTTGTTATTTGTAAATGACTTCTGTATTAATTATGTTCAGAATAAAATAATTATTTATGTTCAAACAACTTTAGAATGTACTGTGGTATTCACACCTGATTACTGTTGTAGCTTTGTGTTAACTTTAATACATCTTAAAAAACTTGAAGTAGATTATTGTTATTGTTTTCTTTAGAACTATAACATGCCTGCTACAGTTTACAAAACAGTCTTCATATCTTTCGCACAAAGCAAGATATAATGAATGGAACAACAAGTTATTTACAACAATTTAAAAAATACCTACACTGCAACTGTCCGTTTGTAAAAAGAGGGAGTTTTCCAACTATTTGCCGGACTGTCTCACTTCTTGCCAGTCCTGCTAGAGCCTGACAGGCTAGTGCACGAATAGAGTCAGCATCCGTTATTGGTGTTTTTACCATCATTAACTGTAACAAGACCTGTTCAGAAAAAAAGTAACAAAAATTCAGTCGCACATCACTCAGTATACTGATACATTGTTAATGAGGTCTACAAACTACAATTCATTTTCCTTCAAAATTATCATCTTTTTTTTTTTTTTTTTTTAAGTACTGGAGTTGTTGTATATGACCATTTAATGACAAGAACGCAATAATTTAAGAACCAGAAAAGCTACTCTCTTGTTACAATACAATGAAAATTGACCATTAAGCAACCATATAATTTATCTAATACAGGTAGTGAGTGCATGTGGCCAGCATTTATATGAGGTGCTACCCAAAAGTTTCCAGAATGTATGTGTAGCTGGTGAAGTCTAGCTAATAAGACGAAATGCCACCTGGTGATAACTCGTACATCCTTAGAGAGCTAGTGGCTCAAGAGGCTTTGTGCTAAGCGGTCACGTTTCGTTTTTATGTGCATTTCCCCATTTGCATGTGTTGTGTCTCTTGCATCAGAACAATGTGTGTGCATAAACTTTTGTTTCAGACACATCACTACATATGACACATTGAAGCATGCACTGAGGGAAGACGCCTTATGTCACGATCAAACTTACGACCATTTTAAACTTTTTCAGAATGACAGATCATTATTTGACAATGATCCCAATTCAGGTTGGCCGTCAATCGACCTTACTCTTGAAAGTGTCACTGCTGTTCAGAATATGGTGCTGGAAGATCAGAGTCAGACCATCTAGTTTGTACGCAATGTCGCGAAGCTGTGTTACGAAACGTGTCAGAGGATTTTGTCTGACAAAAGTGGTGCATAGACAATTGGTTCCTCCATCATGACAATGCAAGGTCACACACTGCATTGATCACCCAGGAGTTTCTGGCAAAAAACAAAATGATTTTTGCTCCTCACCTTTGATATTCTCCCAACCTGGCACCAAGTGACTAATTTTTATTACCCAGAATGAAAGGTAAAACTGCTGGGAGCAGTGTATACACCCACAACGGGGCTACTTTGATGGTGATAAATGAGATATAGGTAAAGTGAATTTTATTTATTGGAGTATTCTGGGAACTTTTGGGTAGTGTATCGTATTAATTTTCCTATGTTACAGTGTAACCAAAGGGGGAAAAAAAAAAAAAAGGTTCTGACTACTGAGTACAATATTTGACTTAATTTTACTGTACCAACAACAGAATCTTTACTAGATCAAAGTTGCTGCTAATGTACTATTCCCTTAAACAACGCTTGTGCAGTTAATTCTTCTTGATTCTGGTGCTTCTGCTATACAAAAATTATGTCAGCATAAAAAGGAAAAAATCCAATGTTTTGTGAATGGAAACTTTTTAAATATCAATATACTGTAGCAGGAATTAGACTGCTATCTGTTGAAAAAATGTGGATAAATGCAGTGAAACTGAAATTATAGATCAAAGGATTTTACTGTTGTAAATAACTAGATGTAGTGACTGGGAGAGTGAGAGAGAGAGAGAGAGAGAGAGAGAGAGAGAGAGAGAGAGAGACAAAAGGAAGTATTTCAATGTTCCATTAATACTGAGGTCGTTATACAGAAAGCATCACATAAGTTGGTCAAAAATGAGGAAGGAAATTGGCCATGAATTTCTTGAATAAATTACTCCAGCAATAATCTGAAGTAATTTGGATGACCAAGGAAAACCTAAATCGTGATTGTCAAACCAGGTTCTGAATGTCACTCATTGTTAAGAGTGAGTTCAGTGTTCTAACAAATATGCCATCTTTCTCAGTTTGACTAAGTCAGTCAATAAACGTATCTGAATTGAAGGATTGCAAGTTATATATATATATATAAACACAGATGAGCTCTCTCCATTCCATGCTGAGCATGGCTTTGTTGTTGCTGTTCTCCCGGCCTAATGATGCTTGATGCTACCTGTGCTGAGAGATGGTGCTCCAATTTTCTTGGTGAAAAAATTTAATGTTTGCACATCTTACAGCCACATCTTTGCTCAATAAGGGACTGATTTTCTTTTTGTTATTCACCATAGTTACTATGCTGCATCAAATTAAGTAAAGCACTGCACAAAACTTTAAAGAGTTTGTAGAGGTAAAAATGCATTGCATAAATTTTGCATATGGTTGATGTTAGCTCACACATTGCTGCATATGAAATGTGCACAACATTTCAAAATTGTTTTTAAAATCAAGAGGATGATAATATCTCATTTCATTCTCCAGTCATTGGCTTTTATATCTGTCCAACAGTCGTGCACAGCACAATGAATGACATCCTTCTACATTGGGAATAATGTGGTCATAACAATTGCCATATTTCATACGTGGTTCATGACAGTGAGACAAGGTTTCTCTGTAAATGACAAAAAGAGGCACATATGGTGTAAGATAAATACTCAAAACTTTTTTACTCAGTGAGATATGTAAGGAACATGTCTACCGCAGTGAGAGAGTCGACAGAATGAGACACGTAAACACGTCAACAGCACTCAAGGAAAACCCATATGAGTTAACTCACCCATAGCAGTCAAAATGGATAAGGTGCCACTTGAGGAAAGAGGAAGAGCAGTTAAAATGTCACGACAACAACAATTTCCTTTATGAGGGAATGCTATGTATGCCATGACTTTATTGAAGAAAACATCTGAAATTATTGATCGAATTTATTGTGTGTGTGTGTGTGTGTGTGTGTGTGTGTGTGAGAGAGAGAGAGAGAGAGAGAGAGAGAGAGAGAGAGAGAGAGAGCGAGCATTGTGATGTTTACCATGATTCCATTATTTGATCGAACACTTTCCCACACTTTGGCAATAAGTTCTTCACTGGTTCTGTAATTTGTCTTCTTTTTCCCTGAACCAGACACTGAATATCTGGCAATATTACCACCAACCTGAAATAATTACATAAGTCCATTATTTAATTACATTACAAGAAAGGTACACAAGAGAAGATACTAATTAATGAATGCTTCCTTTTCAGAATGAAATCTTCCAGGAATGCAAAAATGAGCACATTATTAAATGGCACGTACCCTATGGATGGGAGCACATACACAATTCACAATAAGCTTCAGAGCAGCTTTCTGCACCTCTGCATCAACAACTATTTCACCTTCAGCAGCTCCAAGAATTATATTTGTTCCAACAGTTATTGTGTCATCTGGTAGGTCAACACGGTCTCCTAACATCACCTGTACTCGTGGCATGACACTGCATATAGCCAGTGAATCAAGAGCACTACGGACCATTTCAGCAGTACCTGATGCTGCTCTAAAAACAATAAAAAAAATAAAAATTACAATCAAGGACATAAATGAATTGCACAAGTTGGTATTACATTTGCTACACAGAATTTTCTTCCATGGACATTAATTTTGTTTTATGAAAAAAAAAAAAAAACGTGCGGTGGAAGTGTGACCTATGTTCATATCTTTACACTGCGTTCTTTTTATGTGATATTTACACAGTTGTTTTGTACACTGTTATTATTGGAGACATGCATTATACAGACGACTACATAAATGTGTCATTTTCCTTGTTCACGGTTGTATATTAATTACATCCACAGAAAAGCAACTGAACTTTAAAACTCCTCGACAAATGAATCAAACTCCTGAAGCTATTTTTACCCTTAACAATAAAATTTTGTGTTGGTGATAACTACCAGGTGTACTGGTATGAAATGAGCGTTTTTTTGTGAAAATGAAACATTAATTTTTAATTGAAAAGTAAAAACATTTTATTCAAAGTACTGACCATTGCTTTCTATACATTTTGACCAACTTTCTGGCAATTTGTGGACACCACGCCAATAGAAATGCTCGCCTTTTGAAGCAAACTAATCAGACACCCAATTTTCGACTTCTTCGTAGGAATCGACGTGTTGCTCAGCCAATGCGTGTCCCACTGATGAAAACAAATGGTAGTCGGAAGGGGCCAAGTCTGGTGAATATGGCGGGTGGGGTAGCAGCTCCCAGCAAAGTATTTTGATTGTATCCTGAACCAGTTTTGCTTTGTGTGCAGGTGCATTGTCACGTAAAAAAATTACTTTGCCATATCTTCTGGCCCATTCTGGTCTTTTTTCGACCAATGCATAGTTCAAATTGATCATTTCTTGTCTGTAGCGATTAGTATTCACAGTTTCACCAGGTTTTAGAAGCTCATGATACACCACAACTTTCTGATCCCACCAAACACAGAGCATTGTCTTCTTGCCGAAACGACCCGGTTTTGCAGTCGATGTTGATGGTTGTCCCGGATTAACCCATGATTTTTCCCGTTTAGGATTCTTAAAACAAATCCATTTTTCATCGCCAGTAACAATTCGATGCAAAATTGATTTTCTTTCATGTCTTTGAAGCAAAATTTGACAAATGGTTTTTCGGTTTTCCATCTGTCTTTCATTCAATTCATGTGGCACCCATTTTCCACACTTTTGGATCTCTCCAATTGCTTTCAAATGGTCAGAAATTGTTTGTTGTGCAACATTTACCATTGCTGCCATTTGCTTCTGACTCAAAGTATCATCTTCATCCAATATTGCTTGCAATCCGGCGTCTTCGAACTTTTTTGGTGGTCTTCCACGTTCTTCATTTCTTACATCAAAATCATTATTTCTGAACTGTTGAAACCACCTTTTGCGTGTTGCTTCTGATAGAGCATGATCACCATATGCCTTGACAAGCATTCGATGCGACACTGCAGCACTTTTTTTCAAATGAAAACAAAAAATTAATGCTTTTCTCAAATCATCACTTTCTGGTACAAAATTCGACATTGTTAACACGATGAAAACATATGACGACATTTGTTCCATGACTCGATGCATACTAAATATCTTTGACAAATGTCATACCAAAAAAAAATTAAGGCTCATTCACAACAAATGTTCCATATCGACACATTTGTATCTTAATGCTCATTTCATACCGGTACACCTGGTACATATACTGTCTACATCAAATGAAAAGTACCTACAGTCACCCTCAATTGCTACAGATAATATTCACTTCAATAGCAGGAACAGAATTTTTGTAATTAGCATAGTTAGTATTTGTAGTGGTAACTCAATACTGTTTCAAACAAACAAACAATCTGAAGAACTACAGAATTCTTCCAAAAACTCTTTTAAGACACCATAAACTGGTGTACACACAAGGTTGAACAGGGAAAAAAAAAAAAAAAAAAGAAAAAGAAAAAAAAAAAAAGAGGAGGAGGAGGAGAAAGATCACATTCAGCACCACAACGCTAATCAATAACATATCTTGAAACTCACCTGCCACCAGATGAATTCCATTCATATGCAAATGCAATAATTTGCAGCAGTAATGTTATTCCTCCCAAACGGATCAGCTCTTCAACAGGTTCCCAATGTGCCCGAAAAGGCATGTTTTCAAATAATAGCTGTACTTGCTCTTTAACTTCTTCAGGGTTTGTCTTCAACTGTGACAAAAAAGAATTTGGGAAATTAACTATCCAAATAAACCTTTAAAATGTAAAATTACACAACGCAGCTAGTTCTCATATCTTTTATGTAAGTTGACCAAAGGATTTCTTAGGGTGAGCAATGAACTCCACATAATGGAGGTTAACAGTAAAATAAGATGATATTATCTGCAGTGGATCTTCAAACTAGTATCACTTCACTTCACAGTCAAATATCCTTAAGAACATCTTTGTGTTAAGATGCTGCACCTTCTCATATCTACACATCCAAATTACAATAAAAACCAACACTGAACCAACACAACAACAAAAAACATAAATGAACTAAAAATATTTGTTATACAGATAAATAAAATTTGCACTGCAGGTGGCAGCAGCTAACACACGTACACATGAAATTGCTGGCTTTTGGAATTAGGGGTTCTTCCAGTAGTGGAGAAGAAAGTGTTGGAGAAAAGGACACTGAGAAGGCTTCAGCGTACAGGAAAAGTCACCCAGCATCTCAGCTGATGGCAGACTTCCCAGACAATTCATTCCACCCTGGCCCATGAATTGTGGATGAATTTTCCTGTATCCTGAAGCCTTAAATGTCTCCTCTCCTCCAACATTTTCCTCTCAGCCATAAGAAAGAGGGAACTTCTGATTCAAACAACTATGAATTTTATACCTTCCCATCTGATTATTGTATACTGAAACATTTGGTGAATTATTAATGAGCAAAGACATATGACACCTTCTTACTCTAAAATTCTCAAGCAACGAGGTTTCATTTATTTTTACTAGCAATATATGTCTGCATGGGTTTGTATATGAAATTATGCTACCTTGTCTTACATAAAAAGAGTCCTTGCCTCTTTTGTCAACAATTTTTTTATTCACTAATGCAATTAATTTTCACAATCATTTCATTGGCAACAGGACTGATGAAATATTGCAGAATACAGAGATTATTTGTCCAACAAAAGCTTCAATCAATACTTATAAAAATTAGTAAAGCTATTTTACAACATGTGATTGTAATATAAAAATGCATTCTAATTACATTCCAGTCTTAATGCACACATTTAGTTCAGTAAGCAGTACTAACAAGGGAACCTCCCCATCACACCCCCCTCAGATTTAGTTATAAGTTGGCACAGTGGATAGGCCTTGATAAACTGAACACAGATCAATTGAGAAAACAGGAAGAAGTTGTGTGGAACTGTGAAAAAATAAGCAAAATATACAAACTGAGTAGTCCGTGGGTGACATAAGCAACATCATGGACGAAGTGTGCTTAGAAGCGCCGTGGTCCCGTGGTAGCGTGAGCAGCTGCTGAACGAGAGATCCTTGGTTCAAGTCTTCCCTAGACTGAAAATTTTACTTTCTTTATTTTTGCATAGTTATTATCTGTCCGTTCGTTCATTGACATCTCTGTTCACTGTAATAAGTTTAGTGTCTGTGTTTTGCGACCGCACTGCAAAACCGTGCGATTAGTAGACGAAAGGACGTGCCTCTCCAATGGGAACAGAAAACATTTGATCGTAAGGTCATAGGTCAACCGATTCCTCCACAGGAAAACACATCTGATATATTCTATACAACACTGGTGACGGCATGTGCGTCACATGACAGGAATATGTTATCGACCCACCTAACTTGTACACTTGGCGAATGGGTAAAAAGATTCTTCTACCTTGCCCGATTTAGGTTTTCTTGTGGATGTGATAATCACTCCCAAAAAAGTGATGAAAACATAAGAGTTTGTCACATAAACTGAAAATAAAAAATTAAAATTTACACTTGATGGAAGATTTGAACCTAGGACCTTTCGTTCCGCAGCTGCTCACGTTACCAAGAGACCATGGCGCTCCTACGTTACTATTGTCCTTATTGTTGCTTATCTTCCCTTGAACTAATCAGTTTGTATATTTTGCTTATTTTTTCACAGTTCTACACAACTTCTTCCTGTTTTCTCAATTGATCTGTGTTCAGTTTTTCAAGGCCTATCCACTGTGCCAACTTATAACTAAATCTGAGGGGGGTGCGATGGGGAGGTTCCCTTGTAAGTAAATCATATGCTGTCATTCAACAATACTAAATAACTACAAATAACTTTTTTTTCCTGCAAAACTTAAAGCAGAGGATTGCTGAAATGCAGCTGCATAAACTGCTGTACAAAACACAAACTATGATGTGGCAAAGAATTGGGCAAAGATAAAATCAAACTTATAACACAACTACTATAGTAGTCTCAGCTCTGTAAACTGTAACACACAAAAGATGTGTATGTAATCATAAAACCTCACTGTGCCCCAAAAAAGATGATTATAGGAGCTGTGGAGCACTGACCTTTGCTGGGAGCTGTCCAAGTTCCATTTGTCCTCCAGATTCCCTGAGCTGATTTCTTCGCACGCTTTCAGCTTTTATACATAAGTGAGCCTCTAAGTAACGCTTTAAAGCAACACAAACATGCCTCACAATTTGTCTTGCTGAATTCTCTTCATCTTCATTTAGTGTTGTTTCTTCCTCTACAGACAAGATAGGTTGAGTACTGATCTGCAAGTGAAAGGTATTCTATACATTCTGCAGAGATAGATAGATTTGAATGCGTGTGTGTGTGTGTGTGTGTGTGTGTGTGTGTGTGTGTGTGTGTGTGTGTGCACGCACATGTGTGAGCAGTGGTGTGCATGCACTTGTGAGGTACATGGGAGGGCAGCTTGTGTATGTTGTGGTGATATTGAAGTGTGCAAAATACTAATGGCACATCAGGCAAGTACAACAGATCTGTACTGTAAGAAGAATTATTTTCTACTTTTTTTTTCAAACATAGCAAAAAGATAATACTAAAAACCCTTAGCAGTCATACTGGCAGTCTCCAGAGGTGAATACTCATTACATCATACCATGAAGTTTGCTAAATTTGTAGCTTTTTCATTGTTTCATGCCTCAATCTGTAAACAGAGAACCCTTATAGGATTGCTTTGTTGTCCGTCCATTTGTCTGTACATCTGTCCAATTATTAAGAACCCTTTTTCTCATGGACGAGTAGACATACTAAGTTCAAATTTAAGTAACAATTTTAAGCTTTTATGTAAATTCAGTCAAAAGATAAGACCATTTATGTCATATTTTGATACCTGAAAACTCATTCATCAAAATCTGTGATGTACTTCCCACTGACATATAATCATGAAATTTGTTCATAAGCAAGTTTTCACAATACAAGTAAAGGAAAAACCCGAACTTGTTCATTTGTAATCACACCATAAGAAAAATATTTCTTTTGTCGTATGTCATCCAACTTCAAACTTGATACTAAAACATTCTTCAAAGTCTTGGAATCCCTTGGACAAATATCTTACCAGTATTAATGCTGATGTAAAAAATCATGAATATTCTTGATTCCTGGAATGGATAAACAGTGTATATATATAACTAAATTAGTACAGAACCCTCAGTGAATGAGCCATTTTTATTTATATAGGCATCTATATGGACCTTTCCCCAAACCTTACAAATTCAGCTAATTGCATTTTAAATTGTATTGTGTACTTCAGACAGAATGCTCTTGTCATCATCAGGAAATTGTAATAAGGACAGGGGCTTTATGAGTACAAAAACTGCAATAGAACCAAAAATTTCACAGTGAAGAATGAAACAGCACAACTACTCATCTATTTACTTTGAGAGTCAATTCTAAGCTATGACGCATTGCAATTAGGTTTTAGGAGAGAGTTATGCTAATTGAAAATAAGGATAATAAAATGTAATGCAGAGATGGATGTCACATTCAGAGTATTGAGAGTCAATTCTAAGCTATGTTGCATTGCAATTAGGTTTTAGGAGAGAGTTATGCTAATTGAAAATAAGGATAACAAAATGTAATGCAGAGATGGATGTCACATTCAGAGTATACATGAAGAAAGATTAACATTATCTTTGGTTCAACCCAGTCTTCAGAACAATTCGAGCTAATGACAACTAATGTCACACTCAGCACAACAGTGATGTTGCCTTTAAACAAAGGATGCAGTTTGTAAAAAAATACATTGTAGAAATTGACATCTGAAAGGGAATAGTTGTGATATCAACAAAAATTAAGATCACATGTGCAAATTAAGGATATAACTTCAATTTATGCATGGAATGTCGATGAAAGATGCAGTGATCAATGTATAAATCAGACAATGAGAACTTTAAAACAAATAAGTTGCAAGCACTGGGTTTTCAGAGTACTCCGCGGAAGCTGTTTGTCAAGTGACACCATCAATAATGCTAACATAATGGGCACAGCACTGTTGTGATTAGCTGCACAACTATGCCAAAGCACACAGTCTGCTAGTGTTTCAGAACCATATAATACCACAACAGTTAACAAGACTACTAAGCTTTTCACAACATACAGGAAAATGACATAGTCCTCGTTGTAATTTCCCTGCACACAGACCCATTGTGTAACTGACAAAAGACATAAAATTTAGAAATATCTGAAGAAAGATATTTGCTTCTTCATTCTTAAGAAAGACAATGACAAAAAGTTGTTTTCTGAAAACCTCTCTCAATGGTAAGATAACGTCATTTAAAAGCAATTGTGGTCACCAACCTTTAGATAGAAACGCACAACACAATCTTATTCCTGTACCACATTATTTGGATAAATGTGGTGTAAAGTTTGCTTCAGAATCCAACAATCTAAAACTCCAACAGCAATGGCTACACTCTTCTTGACAAGTTATTCCTACCAACAAAGGCAAATGCCCCATGAAAGTAAACTAAATTCAGAAAACACAAAAAAGTTTTTCAACTACTTGTACAGCAATGATTTAACACACAGGGAAACTAGAAAATGTCTCGAATTATTTAAGATGCTGGCTATTATAGCCAAAATTTTCTTCACTACCACCTATTGACTTAACCAATGGTGTGCAACTGCGAGGCAATCATTTGATTTTCACATTCCCTTTCTAAAATATCTGTCTAAACATGACACATTAGTAATTTATTGAGGTGCTTTAATGTTTCCCTCCCACAGAGAGAGCAATGATAGCTCATAGTTAAAAAATGGGAACCCCTGCAAATTAATTCAGCCATCATTTATCAGACAAATGGAGAAATCTGTAATTGCAACATTTTTCTATCTTTCTCAACACACTGCATGCTGGTAGTTATACACTGAAGTGACAAAAGGTATGGGATAGCAATATGCACATGTGCAGATGACAGTAGTATCACATACACAAGGTATAAAAGGGCAGTGCATTTGTGGAGCTGTTATCTGTACTCAGGAGATTCATATGAAAAGGTTTCCAACATGATTATGGCTGCATGCCAGGAATTAACCGACTTTAAATCTGGAATAGTAGTTGGAGCTAGAAGTGTGAGACATTCCATTTCAGAAATCATTAGGGAATTCCAAGATCCACAGTGCCAAGAGTGTGCCAAGGAAACCACATTTCAGGCGTTAACTCTCACCACTGAGAACGTGGCGGCCAATAGTCTTCATTTAATGACTGAGAGAAGCGGCATTTGCGTAATTGTCAATGCTAACAGACAAGCAAAACTGTGAAATAACCACAGAAATCAATGTGGGATGTTACTGGGTCTTCTGGTCCAACTGAACTGATCATTGACTGGAAATGGTTATGTTGGGCTACTCAGAGACCATCTGCAGCCCTGCATGGATTTCATGTTCCCAAACATGTCATTGGGTCACTACTGTTTCAGACTGGTTTGACGAACATTTTGGACAATTCGTGCAAATGATCAGGTCACCTGGATTGCCCAATATGAATGCCATCGAACATTTATGGAACATAATCGAGAGGTCAGTTTGTGCACAAAATCTCGCAACAGCAACGCTTTTGTAATTATTGACGGCTATAGAGACAGCTTGGCTCAGTATTTCTGCAGGGGGCTTCCCGGGACCTGTTGACTCCACGCCATGTCAAGTTACTGGTTGCTGCACTACACTGGGCAAAAGGCGGTCCGATGCAATATTAGGAAATATTCCATGACTTTTGTCACCTCAGTGTATAAATTTAACTTTTTCTACAGTGCACTGTTTCATGTCATTTTCTGTCTTCCTGCATAAAAAATATTAAGTACATCAAACAAAATGACTAATAAAATCACTGTCTGCTATAGACAGAAATAATAGAAAGTTTGATCACAAATACTTGCCAAGTTATACAATTTACGGAGACCATCTTGTGCATCAAATTCCATGAGAATTACCCGAAACTGAAATGATAGCCCAAAAAACATTGTTGCATGACATCTTCCTGAATCATGAGAACACTCGAGCAACCACAACGAGTACCTGGAAAAAAAAAAATATTAATAATAATTTATTTAATAGTCACTCAAATCAACAAATTAGAAACATTACTTCCACAAAATTTCATTCTATAATAGAAAAAAGACAGAACTTTTAGCGACCATATGACTAGGAGTCCTAAGAAACTATGCAACAATAATGCATAACACAACAGCCCAAACACTGCCCTCTTCGTACTATCCTTAAGAGCATGCACACCTCCAAGATTTTGTTCAGGTGATTAATCTATCTATTTGTTTACTGTTTTCTTTCAGGTATCTTACCCCACTTTTCCATTCTCTACATTATTTCTGATTCCCAATGGTGAATCTTGACCGCTGAATCATTTTCAGTGGTATAATTTATGCTCTGGAATTTGAATTTCTTAAACAAAGTTTTCTGTCTGGATCACAACTCTGAACACTTGCATCATGATCACAGACTCCTATATTTCATACAGGTCAATGTCAGCTAAGGTATATGTTCATTATTTATGTTCATAACAATGCAGTGAAGTCTGTATTAAAACTTGTTCCCGAATTACAAAAACATATTCAACTACTGGGAGAGTTACAAAACATTTACATACAGCTTGTCAATTTCAGTTCATAAGCCTGATGCAGGAAGATGGAAAAAAAATGACAGAGAAATAAACGAGCGGTGGAGAAACCGGAAGCATTTTGAAAGTGTGTCAGAAGTCTGATATGGAGCAAGGATGTACCCCAAACCAGTAAAAAGGTTATATACCAGTCATACTATGTCCTGAACCTGACATATGCATCAGAAACCTGGGTTATGAATGGAAGAGAGAAAAGCAAAGTACGAGCTAGTGACATGAAATTCTTGAGAAACAGTATTGGAGTGACAAAGATAGACAGGTTAAGAAATGAGAGGATCAGAGAGTTAATGAAGGTGGAACCATTACAGGAGGAGATAGAGAAATTAAGGCTGAGATGGTATGGACACGTTAAGAGAATGTTGGAGAAGAGGGTACCCAGGATTATACCCATGAGATGAAACTAGGAGGAAAGAGACCAAGAGGAAGACTGAGAGACAGATGGCTGAAAGGAGTAGAGGAATGCGTCCAGAAGAAAGGAGAAGACTGGACTAAGGTGAAGACGGAGAGATGGTGGCAAGACAGAAGACGATGGAGAGACCTATGTTCCATACAGACCTGGCCAGAGGCTGGAAACTGCCCAAGATTATGATGATGAATATCAACTTATTACTTATCTGTAAATATTAAGACATTTTCCACTAATACAAAGGTCAACATAATAACTACACCAGGTATGGTCAACATAATAACTGCACCAGGTATCAAGAACTTCCAATCAAATTACTGTTAACTGTAACACATTAAAGTGCAATTAGCAGTACAATTCTGTTAATAGCTTTTGTTGTTGTTGTTGTGGCCTTCAGTCCAGATACTGGTTTGATGCAACTCTCCATGCTACTCCATCCTGTGCAAGCTGCTTCATGTCCGAATGACTACTGCAACCTACATCCTTCTGAATCTGTTTAGTGTATTCATCTCTTGGTCTCCCTCTACGATTTGTACCCTCCACGCTTCCACCCAATACTAAATTGGTGATCCCTTGATGCCTCAGAAAGTGTACTACCAACTGATCCCTTCTACTGCTCAAGTTCATTAGTTACTTGATCTACCCATTTAATCTTTAGCATTCTTCTGTATCACCACATTTCGAAAGCTTCTACTCTCTTCTTCTCTAAACTATTTATCGTGCATGTTTCACTTCCATACCATGGCTACACTCCATACAAATACTTTAAGAAAAGACTTCCTGACAACTACATCTACACTGGATGTTAACAAATTTCCCTTCTTCAGAAACGCTTCCCTTGCCTTAGCCAGTCTACATTTTACACCCTCTCTACATCAACCATCATCAATTATTTTGCTCTCCAAATAGCAAAACTCATTTACTACTTTAAGCATCTCATTTCCTAATCTAATACCCTCAGCGTCACCCGATTTAATTTGACTACATTCCATTATTCTCGTTTTGATTTTGTCGATGTTCATCTTATATCCTCCGTTGAAGACACTCTCCATTCCATTCAACTGCTCTTCCAGGTGCATTGCCGTCTCTAACAGAATTAGTGTCGTTACCAAACTTCAGAATTTTTTCTTCTTCTCTGTGGATTTTAATTCCTGCTCCAAATTTTTGTTTTGTTTCCATTACTGCTTGCTCAATATACAGATTGAATAATGTCGGTGATAGGCTGCAACCCTGCGTCACTCCCTTCTCAACGACTGCTTTCCTTTCAAGCTCGTCGACTCTTATAATTGCCATCTGGCTTCTGTACAAACTGTAAATAGCATTTTGCTCCCAGTATTTTTCCCTGTCGCCTTAAGAACTGGAAAGAGAGTATTCCAGTCAACATTGGCAAAAGCTTTGTCAAGTCTACAAGTGATAGAAATGTAGTTTTGCCTTTCCTTAATCTATTTTCTAAGATAAGTTGTAGGGTCAGTATTGCCTCACGTGTTCCTACATTTCTATCAAATCCAAACTTATCTTACCCGAGGTCAGCTTCTACCAGTTTTTCCATTTGTCTGTAAAGAATCCGTGTTAGTATTTTGCACCCGTGACTTATTAAACAGATAGTTTGGTAATTTTCACACCTGTGAACACCTGCTTTCTTTGGGTTTGGAGTTTTATATACTTCTTAAAGTCTGGGTGTCTTTCGTTTGTCTCATATATCTTGCTCATTAGATGGTGGAGCTTTGACTTGGCTGGCACTCCCAAGGCTATCAATAGTTCTAATGGAATGTTGCCCACTCCTGGGGCCTTGTTTTGACTTTGATCTTTCAGTGCTCCATCAAATTCTTCACGCAGTATTGTATCTTCCATTGTATCTTCATTGGTGCCCTCTTCCATTTCCGTAATATTGCCCTCAACTACCTCGCCCTTGTACAGACCCTCTATACACTCCATCCACCTTTCTGCTTTCCCTTCTTTGCTTAGAACTGGTTTTCCATCTGAGCCCTTGATATTCATACAAGTGATTCTTTTTCTCCAAAGGTCTCTCTCATTTTGCTGTAGGAAGAATCTATGTTACCCTATTGATATATGCCTCTACATCCTTACATTTGTCCCCTAGCCATTCCTGCTTAGCCATTTTGTACTTTGTGTCGATCTCATTTTTGAGACGAGGATTCCTTTTCACCTGCTTCATTTACTGCATTTTTATATTCTCTTCTTCCATCAATTGAATTCAATATCTCTTCTGTTACTCAAGGATTTCTACTAGCCCTCATCTTTTTACTTACTTGATCCTCTGCTGTCTTCACTATTTCATCTCTCTAAGCTACCCATTCTTCTTCTACTTTGTTCTTTCCCCCATTCTTCTCAATTGTTTGCTAATGCTCTGAAACTCTCTACAACCTCTGGTTCTTTCAGTTTATCCAGGTCCCATCATCTTAAATTCCCACCGTTTTGCAGTTTCTTCGGCTTTAATCTACAGTCCATAACCACTAGATTGTGGTCAGAGTCCACATCGATCACCGGAAATGTCTTATAATTTAAAACCTGGTTCCTAAATCTCTGTCTTCCCATTATATAATCTATCTGAAACCTTCCAGGGTCTAGAGGCCTCTTCCATATACATAATCTTCTTTCATGATTCTTAAACCAAATATTAGCTATGATTACGTTTTTTGCTTTTCCTGTTATTTAAAGCAACTTAATTGCTATACCTCAATCAGAATAACAAAGTTTTTGATCGCTGACTATGGGCAGGGTGATGTTGCTGGTTCATGTCTGTTTGCACACACAATACAGCTACCACAGCAACAGCTGGGCATTTCCGTTCCATATACATACACTCATTGCTCATTAACATGCTGTATTGGGTTGGAAGAAGATTAGATTTATCATCCCACCAACATTGAGGTTTTAGAGGTAGAGTATTGGATTTGCTTAGAAGAGCGGTAGGAGTCTTATTATGCTTATTATTACTTTTCCGTGCACCTTCATGACTAGTTTTAAAACAGTCTGCCAAATAAAGTAACCACTGCACAGAGAAATAATTCAAACAACAAAAAATGATCACTATTCTGTTACTGCCTGCAAGTGTTGACTGCAGCAAACTGTGGCAAAAGTGCCTGAAGTAGAGTGATATGGCAATAGTGAGCACAATACAATGTATGACAAGGTACACACTCTGGTTGTTGCTATGGTAGCTGTCCTGTAAACACTCAGCTATCAATCACTTTGTTATTCTAAACCAGGTATTATACTCTGAAATAAGAGACAATTTTTAGGAAATGACAGTGTTAACCAATATCCAATATGACTAATTATCAGCACAAAATGGGAGGTTCATTACCGAACTAATTCTGATATAAGATGATGTGGTAACTGACATACTCTCTCCATGGCATCTTCACAATAGGCTAAGTAGTATAGACATATAGAAACTCCAGTTGCTGCGACACTGGGCCGAGGAACTTCTAACAAAGCCTGTAACAACATAAATCAATTAAGATATGCAAAAGTATGCTTGAGCACTCAATGTATAATGCAGATTTCAGGTTTTAACAGTATTTCTTGTGATACACAATATAAAAAGCAAGCAGATGGAACATTTGGAAATACGTAAAAGTAGTTTTCCGACAGTTTGAATCCTCTGAAATTAAACATTTTAACGAACACAGGAACATTGTTACACGATGGATTATAATATCTAATCATCAACCTACTGCAATCCCTCAAAAATACTCTAACCCAAAGTTTTGCATCCCACTCTAGTGCACTGACCTTCACTCCCACGTTGTGAATATCTTAATATTTAATTCTTCATATCAAATGCCATATCAGGAGACAAGAGCTCAGAAAAGAAAGAACTGATATCAATATTTCTAGTGAAACATTAAACAAAAATTTCAAATTATTATGAGATAAGGGTAAAAATTTTCAACTAATCACTATTTAATCTGCTGATAATGCATTTAAGCTACGTAAAGAATAAATATGGGTGCTGTGATCAATACGCGCTTTGTTCTATGACAACTGTCTTGCTGATTCCTTACTGACAACCACACTAAAGAAGTTTTTCAAGGCTAAAAGTTGTTATTTATTCACTATGATGTATTGCAAATTTCCTATTCCACCTTTACACTACACAGTGGTGTATCAGTACTGAAGGTGTGAAACAAATGCAAGATGTAGATCCTAATGATGAGATAAGTGGGACAATGACTTTCAAATGAAATTTCTGTAAATACACTGTGGATATTTGTGTAAATTTTCTCTGGTTAGGATGTAATCAGCAAATGATAATCTATCCAATGTGACACAAATGCAGCTATTGTAAATATGAAGGTAAGAAGAAATTCAGTCATAAATCTATCTCAGCCACAACAGCCTTATCCACATCATCTTAGGCATAAGATATAATTACGTATCTAAATACTAACTCAGTATCATGAAGTATACACCAAAACAGTAAAAACCAGTAGGAGGATGTAACTGATAACATCCATAATTTTGATAAAAAATAAAATATTAGAATGTCGTACTTCAGTTTGGAAAGGCTAATTACAATGTGTTCGAAGTTGCCAGTAATACGAAAAACTAATAGAAAAAATCCACAACATAATGTCACACACACACACACACACACACACACACACACACAGACACACACACACACAAAGAGAGAAAGAGTGGCGGGGTGGTGGGGGTTGGGTTACGCACAATCTTTTCATTGCGATGGAGCGGATGGCGTGCAGAGTGAGGAAGAAGTGGTGGTGAGAAAGGTTGTGAGGGGGTAAGGAAGTATAGAGAAGTGAGAAAAGGAGGGAAAGATGACTCAGCAGCAGCGATGAAATTGTGTATTATTAATAACAGTAAAAATTGATAGTGCAGTGTGTTTTTTAAAAGAGATAAAATGTAGAATAATAGGACATGAGAAAATTTGGAGCAGATGTGGACCATGACATGATGGATGGATGGATGACGACAAGGCAATGAGTAGGGGTGTCACAGCAATGAAGAGTGTGAAGAGGAGATCCCCTTGGCAAGGATACTAAAGGAACTATTTTGAGTCATTACTATTGTGCACAGAAGCCCAATGATTCAGCTTGCTATTTGACAGTTGTCATTAACATGAGTTAACAGTTCCTTAGTTGTTACAAGCATACAGAATGCCACACAGTTACTGGAGCAACGTTGGTGGATTAAGTGAGATCTTTCACATGTGGCTCTAATGTTGGTAGAACAACAATAACAATCAATTATTGATAAAATTATTTAATTGGATAGATAAAAAATCTACTCACCAAACGATGGCAGAACACACACATAAAAGACTGTTGTGATTGGCAAGCTTTCGGAGCCAGTAGCTCCTTCTTCAGGCAAAAGGGTTGAAGGGGAGGGAAGAAGGGCGAAGGAAAAGGACTGAAGCGGTCTAGGTAAATGGGTAGATTTTGGAAAGGCACCGAGAACCGAGTGTCAGCGGACACTTACCGTACGGGATAAGGAGGAAACACTGATTGTTGGGGATTGCATCGGACGAGATTTGAAATCCTCAGAGCTTAAAGGCGGAAGACAGGGTAGTATGCAAGACAGAGATTACTACTAAAACATAATGTTCAAGTTAATAAGCATGAGAAGCTAAGTGCATTGTACATAACAGAGGTGGGAGGGGGAGGTAAAAATAAATGGGAAAGACAATGAAAGATGTAGAAAACTAAAACAGAGTGAAGCAGAGTAGTTACAGTGAAGAAAAGCTGAGATGGAAGAAATTAATGTAAATTAAGGCCATATGGCGGTGAGAACAAAGAACATGTTGAAGTGCTAATTCCCAGCTGCACGCATGTGGTGAAACAGGTGCCGAGCTCACGAATGTTATGTTGTAGAGCATACTCTGAAACAGGATATTGCGAGTTGCCTATGTCCATTCATCCTAATTGATAATCTGATAGTAGTCATGCTGATGTAAAAGACTGAATCGTGTTTACATAATAGCTGGAATATGACGTGTTGTTTCACAGGTGGATCTCCCTTTGATAGTATATGTTTTGCCAGTTACAGGACTGTTATAGGTAGCGGTAGGAGAGTGCATAGGGCAACTCTTGCAGTAGGGACAGTCCCAGGGGTAGGAGACATTGGGTAGGGAGATGGGTGCAGAAGGAGCGTAGGGTCTAACAAGAATATTACAGAGATCCTGAGGGTGACGGAAAGCTGTTCTAGGTGTGGTGGTCAAAATTTCAGACAGAATGGATCTCATTTCAGGGCATGATTTTAGGAAGTCATTGCCCTGTCAAAGTAGCTGATTAACACATTCCAGACCAGGATAATAGTGAGTTACCAAAGGTGCACTCCAAAGCTGTTTTGTGGAGGGATAAGCAGTACCAGGATTGGATGTGATGACCCAGGAAATCTGCTTTTTAACTAGGCAGTGAAGGCTGAGGTGAGAATGGTGGTGTATTGCTGTGAAGAGTCTGCATCTGAACAAATATGTTTGCCTTGAATGCCAAGGCTGAATGGGAGAGAACGTTTGATATGGAAAGGATGGCAACTGTCAAAAAGTAAGTACTGTTGTTTGTTGGTCGGTTTAATGTGGACGGAATAGTGTAGCCGTCCTTCGGTGAGGACAAGATCAACAGCAAGGAAAGTGGCATGGGATTTGGAATAGGACATTGTGAAACTTGATTGGGAGAAGGTATTCAGAGATTCCAGGAATTTTAGCACGTCAGCTTCACCATGAGTCCATATGGTAAAGATGTCATCAATGTATCTAAACCAAACCAGGGGCTGCAGACTTATGGATCCCAGGAAAGCCCCTCCCAAGTGACCCATCAAAAGATTGGTATAGGAAGGAGCCATCCTGGTTCCCATGGCCGTACCCATGATCTGTTTGTATGTCTGCCCCTCAAGTATGTATTAAGTTGATTAAGATGAATAGGAATGATGTCATAGATTTGGAATCAGGTGGGTGCTGACTGAGGAAATGTTCAGCAGCAGACAGACAATGTACGTGGTGGATGTTGGTGTAGAGGGAGATGGCATCAATGGTGACAAACAAGGTGTGTGGTGGGAGTGGGACTGGCATGGATTTCAGATGATCTAGGAAATGGTTGGTATCTTTGATGTAGGAGGGGAGATTTTGTACTATGGGTTGCAGGTGTTGATCAACTAAGGCAGATATATGTTTGGTGGGTGCTTTGAAGCAGCAGACAAAGGGATCTACCAATGAAGTACTTGATTGAAAGGAATATGTTAGTGAAGATCTATGCCAGCTGTCTAACACCTCTACATACAGCATCTGTTATTAAATCCCATCCCTGTGATTCAAACTGACCCGCAGTCCCTCCTTAAAATCTCAGGCCCCTCACCAGGACTAACACCTCAATCCATAAAAGTTCCCACCCCATCCAAACCACTCACCCCCACCCTTTCCATTCTTCCTAAGTTTCACAAACCCAATCATCCTGGCCGTCCTATAGTTGCTGGCTTCAAAGCACCCACTGACTGTATATCTGGCTTATTTGATCAACACCAGCAACCCATAGTACAAAAATCTCCCCTCCTACATCAAAGATACCAACCTTTTCCTAGATCGTCTGAAATCCATTCCCGTCCCACTCCCACCGCACACCTTGCTTGTCGCCATTGATGTCACCTCCCTCTACACCAATGTTCCCCGTGTATACTGTCTATCTGCTGCTGAATATTTCCTCAGTCAGCGCCCACATGATTCCAAATCTATGACATCCTTCCTACTCATCTTAATCAACTTTGTACTTACCAACAACTACTTCACCTTTGATGGGAAGGCATACAAACAGATCAGGGATATGGCCATGGGAACCAGGATGGCTCCTCCCTATGCCAACTTTTTCATATGTCGTTTGGAAGGGGCTTTCCGGAAATACAAAAGTCTTCAGCCCCTGGTGTTTTTACCACATGGACTCATGATGAGGCTGACGTGCTGAAATTCCTGGAATCTCTGAATATCATCTCCCAATTAAATTCCACATGGTCCTATCCTGAATCCGATGCCACTTTCCTTGGTGTTGATCTCATCCTCACCAAAGGACAGCTACACACTTTCGTCCACATTAAACTGACCAACAAATAACAGTACTTACATTTTGGTATTTGCCATCCTTTCCAGGTTAAATGTTTCCTTCCATACAGACTTGTCATCCAAGGCAAACATATTTCTTCGGATGCAGACTCTTTACAGCAATACACCAACATTCTCACCTCAGCCTTCACTGCATGTAATTACCCCACCAGCCTAGTTAAAAAGCAGATTTCCTGGGCCATCACATCCAATCCTGTTAGTGCTGATCCCTCCACAAAACACCTTCAGAGCACACCTTTGGTAACTCACTATTATCCTGGTCTGGCATGTGTTAATCAGCAACTTTGACAGGGCAATTACTTCCTAAAATCATGCCCTGAAATGAGATCCATTCTGTGTGACATTTTGACCACCACACGTAGAACAGCTTTCCGTCACCCTCACAATCTCTGTAATATTCTTGTTAGACCCTACGCTCCTTCTGCACCCATCTCCCTACCTTATGGCTCCTACCCCTGTGACTGTCCCCGCTGCAAGACTTACCCTGTGCACCCTCCTACCACTACCTATAATAGCCCTGTAGTTGCCAAAAAAAATATACTATCAAAGGAAGAGCCACATGTGAAACAACACGTCATATTCCAGCTATTATGTAAACACCATTCAGCCTTTTACATTGGCATGACTACCACCAAATTATCAATTAGGATGAACGGACATAGGCAGAGGGTAATACTGGCAACTCGCAATATCCTGTTTCGGAGCATGCTCTACAACATGACACTCGTGAGGTCGGCACCTGGTTCACCACATGCACTATCTGGATTCTTCCCGCAGACACCAGTTTCTCAGAACTCTGCAGGTGAGAACTAGCACTACAACATGTCCTTAGTTCGCACGACCCACCTGGCCTTAACTTACATTAATTTCTTCCGTCTCAGCTTTTCTTCACTCTAACTACTCTGCTTCACTCCATTTTAGTTTTCTACATCTTTCATTATCTTTCCCATCTATTTTTACCGCCCCCTCCCACCTCTGTTATGTACAATGCACTTAGCTTCTCACGCTTATTAACTTGTACATGATATTTTAGTAGTAATCTCTGTCTGGCATACTAACCTGTCTTCCACCTTTAAGCTCTGAGGATTTCAAATCTTGTCCGATCCATCTCCAACAATCAGTCTTTCCTTCTTATCCCATACGATAAGTCTCCCCTGACCCACGGTTTTGGGTGACTTTACCAAAATCTACCCTTTTCCTAGACCTCTCCAGTCCTTTTTCTTCACCCTTCTTCCTTCCACTTCAACCCTTTTACCTGAAGGAGGAGCCACTGGCTCCAAAAGCTTGCCAACCACAACATTCTTTTATGTGTGTGTTCTGTCACTGTCTAATGCTGATAGGATAGGAAATGTTCATGAGAGAACTACATTAATTGGTTGGTGGGGAATGTAACCGGTCTTGGAGCTAAGTCGCACTACTGGGTGAAATGGTGAATATTGACCAATGGCTAATTACCAGTAGCATCACATTTGGAATGGTAGCAGGACAAATTAAATTAATTAAGTTTATGCTCTTGCTGTAATAATGCTGTCTATCTATAAATGCTCTGTCAATGTTGTTGGCACATATGAGTAACTTCTGATTTATATTGCAACCAAGTCTCCAAGAGTGCCCAAGTTAGCAGTGGATGGACTTTAAAGTAATTGTTGAAACTGTTTAAATTACAGGTAGAAAACAATGCTTGCTGTGTGTGTTTTTAAGGGTTGGCAATCATAAAAAGAATAATGTGAGTTATCTGAGGGTGAGTATATGAAAAGTTTATCTGTGTGGTCGGTTGTTACAGCAACTTAGTAACTTATGTAGTTTCTAATCTGTGTTGTGTTATTATATCTATAATAAAGCGGGAGAGGGGGGGGGGGGGGCTGAACAGGTTATCGGTCCAGTGTTATGAAAAATAAAATAAAATCCACTTAAAAGATGTTTCAAGTAAATGAAGAACTTCTTGATGTACAAATGCTCAAAGACAGCAGTACATTCAGCCTGTGGGATGCTGAAAATTAGACTATTATTTAATATGCAAGAGCCCTGTGATATTGTGGATGGAATTGAAACACTAGAAAACTGTGAAACTGTAGAAAAGAAGAAGAAATGGCAACAATGGGAGAGCAAGGCATAACATTATGTAATGAGAACAATTAATGAAAAGGTAAAGCCACATGTACTGTGTTGTGAAACTTCCAAAGCTATGTACACTACTGGCCATTAAAATTGCTACACCAAGAAGAAATGCAGATGACAAATAGGCATTCATTGGACAAATATATTATACTAGAAATGACATGTGATTACATTTTCACCCAATTTGGGTGCATAGATCCTGAGAAATCAGTACCCAGAACAACCACCTCTGGCCATAATAATGGCCTTGATACACCTGGGCATTGAGTCAAACAGATCTTGGATGGCGTGTACAGGTACAGCTGGCCATGCAGCTTCAACACGATACCACAGTTCATCATGAGTAGTGACTGGCGTAATGTGAAGAGCCAGTTGCTCGGCCACCAATGACCAGACATTTTCAATTTGTGAGAGATCTGGAGAATGTGCTGGCCAGGGCAGCAGCCGAACATTTTCTGTATCCAGAAAGGCCCGTACAGGACCTGCAACATGCGGTCGTGCATTATCCTGTGAAATGTAGGGTTTCGCAGGGATCGAATGAAGGGTAGAGCCACGGGTCGTAACACATCTGAAATGTAACATCCACTGTTCAAAGTGCCGTCAAAGAACAAGAGGTGACCGAGACGTGTAACCAAAGGCGCCCTATACCATCACGCCGGGTGATACGCCAGTATGGCGATGACGAATACACGCTTCCAATGTGCATTCACCGCGATGTCGCCAAACACGGATGCGGCCATCATTATGCTGTAAACAGAACCTGTATTGATCCAGAAAACATTTTGCCATTCGTGCACCCAGGTTTGTCATTGAGTACGCCATCGCAGGCGCTCCTGTCTGTGATGCAGTGTCAAGGGTAACCTCAGCCATGGTCTCTGAGCTGATAGTCCATGCTGCTGCAAACATTGTCGAACTGTTCATGCAGATGGTTGTTGTCTTGCAAATGTCCCCATCTGTTGACTCAGGGATCGAGACATGGCTGCACGATCCGTTACAGCCATGTGGATAAGATGCCTATCATCTCGACTGCTAGTGATACGAGGCCGTTGGGATCCAGCATGGCGTTCCGTATGACCCTCCTGAACCCATCGATTCCATATTCTGCTAACAGTCATTGGATCTCAACCAACGTGAGCAGCAATGTTGTGATACGATAAACCGCAATTGCGATAGGCTACAATCTGACCTTTATCACAGTCGGAAACGTGATGGTACGCATTTCTGCTCCTTACACGAGGCATCACAACAACGTTTCACCAGGCATCACCGATCAACTGCTGCTTGTGTATGAGAAATCGGTTGGAAACATTCCTCATGTCAGCACGTTGTAGGTGTCACCACTGGCGCCAACCTTGTGTGAATGTTCCAAAAAGCTAATCATTTGCATATCACAGCATCTTCTTCCTGTCTGTAGCACGTCATCTTCGTGGTGTAGCAATTTTAATAGCCAGTAGTGTATGATAAACTTAACATAATTTACAAAACAGATGCTTCTCAAAGACTCAGCATTTGCGTCAAGAATTTTATACTTCAAAGTATGACAAAACCAGAGACACAACCAGTAATACAAGTGCATTGTAGAATACTGCATTTGAACTGAACCGTGTCCAGCCAGAAAAGATGATAGATACTATGATCATACCCAAATTACTGTCTATTTTGCCAGATCAATTCAAACCCTTTTACTCCAGCATAGGACTCATCACTCATTGGTGAGACGAATACCAAAAATCTAATTGCAAGGCTCGTAAGAGAAGAGGAATGACTAAAAAGTAATAATACAGAAGGAAGTAGTGCCTTTGATGTTTGTTTTAACAAAAAATAAAACAGAAGATCTAATTTGTACCAACTATGGTGGACATGGGCATTTTACAAGAGAATTCAAGAAGCCTAAGAATAAAGAACACTGTTGTATAAGCGAGAAAAATAATCACAAAGAAGAAGAGCACTATTTTAAAAATAAAAATCAAATTCAAGAACCAAAATCGAGATCTTTCAAACTCTGTCATCACTGCAAAAGGACAAATCACAAATAATGAAACTGACATTCCAGTCTGAGATGCTGTTGTTAGCATGCATGAGGTGTGCTTGCTTGCATGTCTGAATGGTGTGTTTTTCTCTTTTGCTGATAAAGGCTGTGACCAAAAACTTTTCTTTTAATTGTGCATGTCTGCAACTTTATGTGTCTTCTTTACAGCAAGTAGCAATGTGTCTTTTCCGGCATTGTTTATATTCCTACCTGGAGTTTCCATTGTTTGAAAGAATAAAATTGTTATGTCAAGAATGAAGACAACACAAAAATGTCATTTTCCACTTTTGAAGGCATTAATGAAGATTTAGTCACTCAATGAAACAAGATGTCAAAGACATTGCATTTATTGCACATAACAAAGAAAGGATTGCACAGGAAGCCAATTACGAGGAAGATATGGTAATGGGTGTGACAGTACATGTTCAGGACATTTGTCTATTGAAGTGTACAAGCTAACAAATTTGAAAGACTATGGCAATGTAGTGAAAGTAGTCAAATGAGGTGGGTCAGTGAAAATAACAGCAGCAGGCAACTTTGTAGGTGATAAATGTATGTTCTCAAAATGTTATGTATGTTCCTCAACTGAGTAAAAATCTGATGCCTGTGAATGTTATCACTAAAAATGATTGTACAGTTGTGTTTGCTCAACATTCTGTTCAAATCTATAAAAATAAAATACTTGTTTTGAAAGGACACAAAACAAGAAATGGATTATGTGAGTCAAAATTAAATCAGAAAGGCAATCACTACTGACACAAGAAGAAAAACAAGAATAGCATAAGAAGCTAGGTCATCCAGGCATAAGCTGTATATCAAAGATCATGAGAATGTGCGATGGAGTGCCTACTAGTTTATGCTCAGCAAACAAATTGTGTGAAGCTTGTGTGAGAGCTAAGCTAACAAAGAAGTCTTTTCCTAGTGTGAGAGAAAGAGTAACAAGCCAACTTTAAATTATACACACTGACATCTTTGGGGAAAGAGGACCCCCGACATTTAATGGATACAGATACTGCATGACAGTATTAGATGATTTCATTCACTTTCGTGTAACCTATTTGTTAAGATACAAGTCAGAGGTTACAAGATTTATAAGAATATGTGTATAAGAAAATGAAAATCAGTTTGTTCCAAAATTGTCAAAAAATAAGAAGTGATAAAGGTGATGCATACACCAGCCATGTGTTAAAGAATTGATGTGAAGCAAAAGGAATTGTGCCAGACTATAGTATTCCTTATAGTCCTCGACTCAAGTGGCACACCTGCAGAAAAGTGATTTGGAAAAAGGCCAGATCTGTCAAGACTTCAAATTTTTGGATCAAAAGTTTGTGCCAAAAATCTAGGCTACTCAAAGAAACTAGATGAAAGAAGGATACATTTTTGTTGGTTAGACTCCAACTGACTACAAACTGTTTGATGCAGAAAGAAGAAATATTTTTGTGCCAAGAGATGCCGACTTTGAAGAGAGTGTGACAAAAGAAACTTTATGGAAAAACCTTGTTATTGGTGAACTACAAAATGACACTAAAATGAAGTAAATGAAATTCAAGACAAAGAAAATGAATGGGAAGAAAATCAAGAAGAAAGAGCATGCTAAGATGACACAAGAAATTACAATCTTACGGATATAATCAATCTGAAGAAACGTTTAAAATATAATTCTGAAACAGCATTACTTACATATGAAGAAAGTATTAATGGCCCAGGTAAAGAAAATTGGGTAAAAGCAATAAAAGCAGAAAAGAAATCTCTTAAGCAAAATGCAACATGGAAGTTGGTCAATCCAGAGGAGGCAAAAGGGAAAGATCTTAATAAGCAAATGGATCTTAACAGTCAAAAGTTTGTCAGCAAGAAAAGGGTATCAATTTCAAGCATTATTCAGCCCAGTAGTTGATGTATGTTGATTAAGACTGGTGTTTCCTCTGACAGCAGAGAAAAATTTCCATATCGGAGCATTTATGTCAAAAAAATGGTTCCTTATGGCAAACTGAATGAAGAGATTTTTATGAAGATACCTGAATAATGCAAAGAAACTGGAAAATCTGTGTTTTGAAGAAAGCTCTGTATGGACTTAAACTAGTTCCACCCAGATGTAATAAGACTCTGACAGTTTTCCTAAAACCAGAAGGACTAATTTAGCTGAAGTCAGATTTGTGCATATTTAAAGATGAAACTGAAGAAATGTACATAGCTATTCATGTTAATGATGGAAACATAACAGGAAAAGACTTGGAGAGAATTACAAATATACTGAAGAAATCTAGAACAATCAGAAGACCCTCAGTTAAGGTATTTACCTAAATGTAAAAAGAACTCTTAAGGTATCTACAAAGATCCCAAGAAATATGGCTTTTCCATAAGAAAGAAAGATGAAGGAGAAGACACTATTTGCCCAAATGTCTATTCTAATGCTGATTATTCACATGATTTAAGAGGTAGGAATAGCACATGTGCATACATTGTTATTCATAATAGTGATCCCATTAGCTGATATTCCAAGAAGCAAACTTCATCAACTGAAGCAGAATACATTTCAGCAGCAGAATGCATCCAAGAAATAAAACGCATCAAAACACTATTACAAGAGTTATCCAGAAGATAAGGGAATACCATTCTTCATGTAGATAAAAAGCTATCCAAGTGATCAAATCAGTACAGTTAGTTAGGTGTAGCAAACATATAGATATGAAATTTCACTATGTTAGTGAACAGGTCAGATGCTTGGAATAAAATATTATAGTACAGAACAATAATTAGCAGACAGACTGACCAAAGCACTGCAAATATCAAAATTTGAGAAATTTAGAAATGCTATTGGGAAAGAATTGCCATAACTTATTTGTTTCAGAAAAATATTAAATGGCAACTATTTACTGTGTGAGTAACTGAAATTGTGAAACTTATGATTTACATTTATTAAAAACAAACATTGTATTTTAAGGGGGGATGTTGAAAGTGTTTGAAGGACAGGTATTTTTAAGGGCTGGCAATCATAAAAAGGACAATGTGAGTTACCTAAGGGTTTATACATGAAACAAATACCTGTGTGGTCAGTTGTTATAGCAATGTAGTAACTTGTGTAGTTTCTAATCTGTGCTGTGTGCCTCATTACATTTCCAATAAAGTGAACACAAAAGAATAATAAATCTCAACAGTAATAAGTGTGAATGCTGTCAAGATGGAAGCTAGTACTGGGAACTACTGTTGCCAATGGATCTGATTTGAATAGAAGTTTTGAGGAGCCTGACAAGTGGAGAACAATGTTTACGAATGTAGCTTGTTGGGTTGAGAAGGGTTAGGAGCCAGACAAGTGGAGAACAATGTTTACGAATGTAGCTTGTTGGGTTGAGAAGGGTTAGGAGCCAGACAAGTGGAGAACAATGTTTACGAATGTAGCTTGTTGGGTTGAGAAGGGTTAGGAGCCAGACAAGTGGAGAACAATGTTTACGAATGTAGCTTGTTGGGTTGAGAAGGGTTAGGAGCCAGACAAGTGGAGAACAATGTTTACGAATGTAGCTTGTTGGGTTGAGAAAGGTTAGGAGCCAGACAAGTGGAGAACAATGTTTACGAATGTAGCTTGTTGGGTTGAGAAGGGTTAGGTGAAGCAAATTTAAGGTTCTGGGGAGTAAGAACATTCTTGCTAAGGGTCCAGACCATAACAATGTCATCAATGAATCTGAACCAGGTGTGTTTTAATATATCAGATGAATAGAAATGATTCATCCATACTTTCATAATAATAACGGAGTGACTGAGAGTCAAGCAGGAAATGGGGCAATTTTGTCATTCATATTTGGTTGCGCACTTAGGGAGCTGTGGCAGCAGCTTTGCGTTTCGGTTCAAGACACATTCACACACTGTCCGTTAATGTGCAGTATTGGGTTCACTGAACAGGGTGGTAATAATTTTATTACTTTTCTGCATGCTTTCACTAGTTTAGGGCAACCAATCAACAAAAACTAATCACAATTGTTACATTAGTGGCCACAAGTGTCATCTGCAACTGGTTGAGGCAACTGGCACCTGAGGTAGCAAAGAGGTTTGAAAATCATGAATAGAACAAAAGACATGAGAAAGCATGTGCTCTGGTTAGTTGTTGTTATGATAGCTACCTTGTAACTATCACTCTGTTATTCTGAGCAAAGAATAAGTACTCTATAAACAGGATGGAACAGAAGGATAATTTGTTTGTAGATTTAGCCTTCAAATAAAAGGCAACTTTATGTCAGAATAATTTTGGTCAAGGAGTTTAAGAAAGAGGTGGTGGCTTTGAGGTTGGCATGACACTAGAAAAACACTGTGTTCCATGGCACCAAAGGCACGGGCATGGGACTGTTTAGGTACAAGGGTGTAGCATCTGCAGTGATAAGTAAGGAGTTTAACAGTAATGTCACAAGAACTATGGAAAATTAGAAGAGGAAATGACTATTGTTGTGGATATTGGAAAAGGACAAACAGATTGGGATGTGGTCAACAAAAGCAGGAGACATTTCTGCAGGAGCACTGGAATCAATTACAGCTGAGGAATGAATAAGACCCTAAGAGTTGGATCTGTAGAGCTTTCAGAGTAAGTGAAAGGTTTCTGGGTCCTGTCATTTTGAGGTGGAGGAGGAAGTCAAATAACAGGGTTCCAGAGTGAAAGTAACATTCTGACAAATCTCTGAGATCACACTGGACCCGTTTCCAAAACTTTTGTTGTTTATAAACAATTATGGACAATGACTTGTTTAAAAAATATTTACACGAAAATACCTACTATGGACTAAGAAGACAAAGTAAATATACAGTGATGAGCCAAAACGTTATCAGCACCTGCTTAAAAGCTTGTGTGTGCATCTTTGAAACAAAATACACTATTGATTCTGCATATCAGGGATATGACACTTTGTTGGTAGATTTTTGGAGATTAGATGTCTAGGTGGTGGCATTAGATGTCTAAGCACAGGTCATGTAATTCACGTAAATAATGAGCCACTGATTTGCATGTGCGGCGATGGCACCTGATAGCAATGCAGATGGGTTTCACACGATTTACATTAGGTGAATTTGATCACTGAGACATCAGGGTGTGTTCACTATAGTTCTCCTCAAACCACTGTAGCACAGTTCTGTCTCTGAGACATGGACAATTTTACTGCTGACAGAAGACAGCAATGTCAGGGAAGACATCAAGCATGTCGGGATGCAGGTGGTTTGCAGCTGTCAGCATGTCTTCGATTACTATCACAGGTCCTACGCAAGCACAGGAGAAAGTATCCCGTAGGATAACACTGCTCCCACCAGCCTGCATCTGTGGCAGGCTGCACATTTCGAACCACCTTTCATCTCGATGATGGTGTTAGTGGAGACAACTGTCGACCTAGTGTAGCAAAAATGTTTCCACTGATCAACAGTTGAATCCTGATGGTCCCATGGTACTGCAATTTTAACTCAACATGTGAACACGTGGTAGTGGTGGCCTGCTGCGGAGCTCCATGTTCAACAATGTATGATGAACAGTGTACTCCAAAACACTTGTGCATGCACCAGCATTAAGCTCTAGGCAGAGGTGCCACAGAGCACCATATAGCAACATAGACATCCAACTCGCTTTGCCATTTGTGAGATACTCATTCACAGGCTCTGCATAATAATAATCTGCCCTTTGTCAAAGTTGCTTATCTCCATAGATTTTCCAATTTGCAGCCTGTATCTTCCCAAGGGTAATCCCTCATCCATGGCTGCTCCGCTTACATAATTTTGTTACCGTGTAACATGCCTGCACACAGAAGTTGCACATCATTTATGTCATTAAGCAAAGTAGTGTGCACCATCACATTCGTGTCTCTACAACCAAACGTCTAGTGGATTAATTTCAGAAGACCAGGCAGGCAAATTCATTGATCTTTTTCCACCTGCCTTAGTAAAGGCATCCAAATATTGGGGTACATACAAGCCGAAGAGCAGTATGGCTCAATCCTGCAGGAACCACAAGGCGCAGGAAACAGTTAAGAGCACATCTGAAAATAGTGCAAGGCAACATGTGTCTCAACGAGATCAAGTACACTGGTCTATTCAGTAGTAGGGGCAGCACCGATGGCTCGATCACAAGATCTCTGACAACAATACCATAGCACTTGCCCACAAGTGGTGTGTGAGAAAAACAATGAGTTTGATTTTTTATCTGCCAGTTTCTTTCTTCTTCTTCTTCCTTTT
Source organism: Schistocerca americana (assembly GCF_021461395.2). Taxonomy (NCBI): domain Eukaryota; kingdom Metazoa; phylum Arthropoda; class Insecta; order Orthoptera; family Acrididae; genus Schistocerca; species Schistocerca americana. Next base: position 514,473,655 of record NC_060119.1, on the reverse strand, counting down.
TTTTTTTTTCAAACAACAATATTGTACCCTTCAAAGCAGTTATACACTGGTAGAGTAGTTGTTACCAGCCTTGGTAGCAATCCTGAAAGGCTTTAACTGGAAGGACCTTTAATATGTTGGTCACATTCTTTCGAAAGTTCTCCAGAGTCCCAAAATGATATCGATTTAATACATTTTTCAGTTTCAGAAAAATAAAAAAAGTCACAAAGACTCAGGTCATACAAATAGAGGGCTGTAGAACAACAGGAATCTTTTTCAGGTAAAAAATTCTGTGATGAAAGTGGCCATGTGATATGGGGCATTATGACGCATCATCTCCTTGTCTGCAATGTCTGGTCTCACTCTATTCACTCTTTTCATAAGCCTTTCAAGGATGTCTCTGTAAAACACTTGGTTTACTGTTTGTCTTGGAGGAACAAATTCTTTATGGACAATAACACAACAGTCAAAAAAGCAAATCAGCAGTGTTTTGAGCTTTGATTTGCTCATTTGATCTTCTTCTGGTCTAGGAGATGTCTCAGAGTGCCACTCCTCACTCTGTCGCTTTGTCTCAGGATCGGACATAAAAGTCCAGAATTTATCACCAGTGATCACCTAACCGAACTGTTTGTGGTCACTGGCAATCCTCTCAAGAAGATTAATGCATATGTTTCTTCAACTGTCCTTCAGTTCAGTTGTGAGGATTCTCAGCACCATTTTAGCACAATCATTTCACATGTGCAAAACTTTGTCTAAAATTTAACATATGGTGAACATGTACTTATAACAGGTCAGCCATCATCCTTAATGTTAAACACTGATCTGATCTCACAAGAGCATTCACATGTTTTATGTTTTCATTGGTTTTTGAAGTGGAAGGTCTCCCTGTGCAAGGTTAATCTTCAATGTGTTCTTGGCCATCCAAAAATGATTTTTGGCAGTGAAAAAACTGTGCTCTTGATGAGAAATGTTTCCCATACCCTGTTTCAACTTCTGAAAGGTCCCACTCATGGATTTCCCAACTTTAACACAAAACTTGATGGTATAACATTGCTAAACTCGGTTGTTCCATTTTCAAAATGCACAACAAGAGCACAACTTCACTCATGGCGCTCTCAAAAATCATGTTCTGGCTGTTCGGAGCTGGAACTCTAACTGAGCATCTGAAGGAGATGAACATACTGGTCTACATAAGTAGATCACAGCAACACCAAATCGCTAGCAGTGTTGTCAGCTGCATTATTTTTCTCACACATCTTGTATGCGAGTGCTACATGAGTTTATGTTGTAATCTCGTCCAATAGTGGCTTTATCAGTGAATACAACTGTTGAAAATGACGTCAGTATGGTAGAGTTTTTTCAGAGGAACATAACTGCGCAGATATCAGCCTTGTCTTGTCTCTCTACCCTTTACACAAAAAATATGCTGCATAAAAACATGATTTGTATGTATTTCATGGGTCAGTTCTGTCCTCTTACCCGGATTATAGTGCACATGTTCCTCTGAGTTATGCATTTCTGTATGGTGGAGCCAAACACTTCCTCTCACAGACATGCTGTAATCATTGTGTTTCATGCTGAATCATACACTGCTACAAATTATGTGTACAAAATGTTTCCGATCCTGTTGTGAGACTTCAAGCCCAATGCCATTTTCGTGACAACATGTGAACAATACATCACTTTCTTATTGGTTGCAGTTCTTTTATATACAATCAACTACTTCCCTGTTACACTATTCAATATTCACTGCGAAAGTGGAAATTTTTAGGCTTTTCCATACAATGGATACAGTGTGTACTGCATATCTAGACTTTTACTTTACACACTATATGGGCAGTCACCTTCCACAATAAACATACTTTCAACAGTACTTTGCAGCGCAGCTACACGGTAATACATTACGTGGAACATGGGAGCTTCACTACCACTGTACTGAATGACATGTGTTTTCACTAACTTGTTTCAACCTTAAGAACCATACACCCCCCCCCCCCCCCACTCAAAGTACTGTAATGCTACAAATGTATAGACACACATTGTCCTTCTTAGCCAAAACCAAAAAGGTAGTTACAGTACATGGAACAACTCCATGCAGGTGAATACCAACACATGATTACAAGCAAACTCTTCAATGATAACCTCTTTGCAAAAGGTTTTCGGAACTGTGACGAGGGCAGTTAATTTAACTTAAAATATCTAGGTGAAATAGTAGCCAAACCGCAAAAAGCAATGAAACAAACTTTCTCCAAAGAAAATGTGAGAATTGTATTTAATAATGGAACAGCGAGTGTGATAGAACAGTTGGTACCAAAGAAGACACTGTTACTCAAACCTTTGGTGTCAAATCACGAAGACAAACATCCGTGTAATGTACTACCTGCCAGGTGCCAGTCTGCATTTATCACATGAAAGGACAGGGGACAATAACAAAGCTTTCTCCAGCAAGTTTTTTTTCTGCACTTGCTACCACTGAAATATCAATCCGAGACAATCATTTTGAGGTTGAATTGGCTCAAATTCTTTGATAACATTCTTTTAGTTAAAAGTGTCGGAAGTATATAGAGAAGCAATGAAACAGCAAGCACCCATTCCTATACAAATGAAAATACTGTTTATTTAGAAAAGTAAATGTAAGAAATTCAATTATGACCTAAGGAAATAAAATAAAAAAAAGCTGGCACACAAATGACTGACTGATTAAAATACACATGGGTTTACTTTCATTCAAAACACAGAGCTGTTTTGTGCAATTACTTGATAAAAATGATACATGCCTGTAATAATCCATAGCTAAGACACCTTTGCAATACTTCTATAACATTAGCAGGTTATACGAAATAGTATCTGTGGCCAAGGAGCAACACCAATGCCTGAAGACCGTTATTAGTCAACTATTGTTGAACAACTTACTTTGATACAGTTTACATATAATAAGTACTATAAAGGCAGGTTTGCATGCTTGTAGGCAACTACAGATAAAGAATGTGACAGTAATATTTCATTGTGATTTGTCTGCAATGAACTGGAGTGGGCGTTACAGACAATTAGCAGATGGAACCTGGTTTAAGTTACATTAAGCTTACCTTTGTTGTGAAATCTGATCGCATGCCGATTGTATTATCAGATGAAAGTGCCATCTGAGGACATCACAGGATGTGCAGGCATGTTAGAAAGACGCCAGCCACCAAAAAGAGCAGCGTGAACAATGATAAAAAAACAACAACACACTTCTTGCCAATAAAGTGGTGTCAACAAAACCAACAAATAGATGCAGAGATGTAGCAATCAAATTTTTAACATATTGTTCACGTAAGATAGGAAAATAATCTGGACTGAAACAACAACCAAATAGTAACTCAAATTTCTAAGAAAGATTTCCTGAGGATATCACTTTGCACAATGAAAGTTGAAGGTAATTCCAACAGTTGTCAGTTCTTGTCTTCTCCACTAAGATACTGTGTACCTTTGTGGTAGAATAAAACAGTGTGCTGGACCAGATTTAAATCCTGTGACGGATAGACGTTACAGTCTGAATATGAGTAACTCAGCTGCTGAAAATGTAGCCACTAAATGCAGAGATATGGGTCCAAATTACAATATAACTTATGTCACTAGGATTTATCTGAATAACCATTTCACTGCCGGGAATAACTTTATTCTGAGAGCATAGTTTGATCAGTGCCTAATGTATACCATCTTTCACTTATGCTAATTGTGCATTGTAAGAACAGCCTTTGAGTTTGAGGAACAACAGACAGATGGATGCAACAAAAAGTTATGTTTTGCCTGGGTGGCTTTGCAGGTTAGAATAATGTTTGTGAAGGATAAGACACTGAGGGTCAAATGCTAGTCCAGTACAAAGTTTCAATCTGTTAATAGCATACAACAGTTACTATCTACACAATAGCATACACTCCTTTGCAAGCAATTTGATTTCATTTGGGACATCTTGTTCCATGACTAAATGTGTGAATAATATTCCATCCTGCCACCCCCTTCCCCAAAATGTGTGGCCTTTCAGACACATAAAAACATACCTTACACATCCTAATATAGATTCTATATCCCCAGATAACTCCCACCCATAACCAACAACAAGAGAAGAAATGAAGATCAGGGGAAACATAGAAACATATCCTATAACAACAACATAACTAACTGAATTTTTAATTTAAAAGGTGTATTCAGAATACCTCTGCAACTAGCATGAAACAATACTCAGAACTTATCAAGCTCTAATTTATTTAGTTCTTCAACCTAATTTGGTGATGATGTGGGTACTTGGGAATTCTTTGAACAAGAGAAAAATGACTTTATGGTGGGCTACAGTTTATTTCTGTCTTGCTTCTTTCAAGTAGTCTAGTTGCTTTACATGTATTCCCTAAAAAATCATGTTCAGATTGAATAAGTCATTGTAAGTGTATCTGGCTGGCAGAAATCTGTGAAAAGCAATTGGAGTTTTGAGACTTTTTATATACAACAAAATGGCAAATTCACCAACAGAAACGGCACTGCTACAAATGATCAAAAAAGCATGTCACAGGCTTATCCTACCCCATCAGAGGCTGAGCTGCTTGTGAATGCAGCCATCTCATATACCAACTCTGCAGCAAACTCTGCACAGCTATTTGCATCAGTATGACTACCAAACAGCTGTCCATCCAGTTGAATGACCACCACCAAACTGTTGCCAAGAACAAAGTTAATCATCCAGTGGTGCAACATACAGGTGTGCGTAACGTGTACAATTTCAATGGCTGCTTCTCAAACCGGGTCATCTGGAGCTGTCCCTCCACCACCAGCTTCTCTGAACTAAATGTGTTACTGGACTTTATGGCTGCTCAACAGCGAGATCATCAGTGTGTTGGTTGTTATCCTCGCATCACAACAGTTGTCCTGGCTTGTCTCCAGTCACCCATTGTCCCAACACCTTCCACCTAACAGTTTCCCTTCCCTCCATCCCGCCACCCCATCCCAATCATGCCCCCCCCCCCCCCCCCCCATAACCTTCAGCTGGCGGCTCTGACAACCCTGCCAACCCTCCCTCCTGTATTCCTAACCAGTAAACTGGCAGCCTCCTCAGTGATACTGGTTTTCAATAAGTGGTCTCGTTTACTAAGTAAATTACTAAACCATTAGACAAAGTTGTTCTTCAAGGATTACAAACTGACACCCACTGTTACCTCCCTGTGGGGCAGTATGAGGGTGAAGGTGAGAGAGTTGGGGTGAGTGTAGTAGCCACCTTAACTGCAGAGGATTCTGGGGAAGAGTTAGGACAGATCATGCACATGTGGAATATATTAGCTTATACAAGGTCGGCAGACACCTATTAAGGATGCCATTTGAGTGGCAGTTATGAGAAAAACCAAGAACAAGTAGAAGAGAGAGAGAGGAAGATTTGCTGTATATTACATACTGAGAAAATGTATGAATGAATGAATAAATAAATAAATGATAAAAATATGTAAGTATCTTCCACTCCATTAGACCACTTGGTACAGAAACCGTTTGCAGAATATTTGAACCAAAACCACGAATAAAAGAATAAATTGCACCAAAGACTGTTTTCAATTCAGGTAATAAATCTATTGTATTTTCATTTCACGTGTTGATACTCTAGTTGCTATGGCTACATTTATAAATTGTAATTTTTGTTCTGAAGATCAAGGAGGGAAATTGTGCTGGAATTTATATAACAGAATTTTTTCCAATTGTGACTGATTTGTTGGCCAATTCTACTGTATCATTTAAGCATGCCGCACGTAGTTACAAATGGCAAGTATATTGATATGGTATTTGTGCACAGGTTTTGTAATGGAAATGTTGTTGCTCCTGCTGCTGCTTGTAGGGAATGGCAGATGATTTCCTAACTGCTTCTGTAAGAAATTCAGCGGTTTTTACTCGTCTTTTCACTAAACTGCATGAAACTGCAGTGCCCAAGAGTCATAGCTCATCTGAATGTGGAAATGAACGGTTGTTCATGAAGTAGAAGGCATAATTCAATTGGTACAATGTAGTCTGTCAACTAGCACGCACCAAATTTCTACAAGAATTAGTGTTCTACAAGCAAGAACATGTTGGACATTACACATGCACGGCCTCTATCCCTATCATTTACAACAGAATCAATGACTATCAGAAGAAGATGAAGGTAGACAACTGGAATTTTATCCTTGGATAGTTGCAAATCACTGAGTAATCCAGTAATATTGTTCACTGATGAAGCTACTTTCACTCATGACAATATCAATAAAACACATAACTCACATTCGTGAGTTTGCAAATGTGTGGTGATTTATGTGTCAGTCGGTTGACTGGCCCTGCTGGATTACTGCATTGTCTCGCAGCGCCCCGACATCCAGGTTTTCTTGAAAACAAGTTTCCAGCATTACTGGGAGACTTTCCTTTGCCTACAGGGATGGGTATGTTGTTCTGGGATGACAGGGCCTCTGCACATGAAAGTTGACAGATGACAACTATTCTATATGTAGATAATAGATTTCAGCTATCAGTTGCCCTTTTTACATTTTATTGGCAGATCTAGATTTCAGCTAGAAACTAGCCATTCTCAATGCTAAGAATACAAGAGGTACATAGTTAGATGATGTCATAAAAAGTTGCAATTATTGGCTTAACTCATATGGTTTGTATATTACATACCACTATTATTTTTGATCAATGCATGTAATGCCTATTAGTCGGGCTTCATCCACAGTTAATTGAATACTACTGTTTGTGGAAGGCGGACTGTTTGGAGAACGTATCGGTTGGTTACATGGTGCCATCTATGTGAAACACGTATAAACCTCAAGGGAAGTAAACCACTTCAAACTCAATTACATAAAAGGAAATATAAGTAAAATTCTTAAATTGTTGTCTGACTTATTTCATATTTACCATCAAGTAATAAAATTTCCATGTTCACTCCTTGTGAGTCCATTATTATTATTATTAAAACCATTTAAATTACGTCAGGTGGAATTTTTTTTTTAATTTTTAAAGAAAAATTGTTAAAATTTATAAAACACTAGAAAACACTTGCTGTATACACCTATTAGTTGATATGGCTGAAATATATTTATTTTTATAATATATCTCCCTTTATTAAAAACATAATGAGTATATTGTTCATCATATTTACTAAATAGCTTATAGATGGTGCCAAACATCAGTCAGATGCATGGTTATTACCCTTAAAGCCGATTTTCCTTGCAAAAAAAGATTTAATTGCTGTTAATAATACTGTTTATGCATCTGACCTAACATATCACTGAAGAAGTTCTGTTGGTTCAGAACTATAACCATCGTACTCATATGGTATAATGCAAATGTTTGCTACATACTGGCAAGACGGCAGGTGTTACCTCGTTCCCCCGGGGTAAAACCCCACACCATCTCCCAGCAACAAATCCTCAAACAACTCCCAGAACCGTGCATTTTTCACAACAACCTGAGCTACAAACTATTTAGAAAATATGATGAACAATATACTTATGTTTTTTATAAAGGGAGATATAATATAAAAATAAATATATTTAAGCCATATCAACTAATAGGTATAACAGCAAGTTTTTTCTAGTGTTTTATAAATATAATTTTTTTTTTTTATTTAAAAATTTTTTTACCCACCTTACGTAATTTAAATGTTTTAATAATAATAATGGACTCACAAGGAGTGAACATGGAAATTTTATTACTTGATGGTAAATATGAAATAAGTCTGACAACAATTTAAGAATTTTACTTATGTTCCATTTTATGTAATTGAGTTTGAAGTGGTTTACTTCTCATGAGGTTCATAGGTAGTTCACACAGATGGCGCTATGCAACCAACCAATGTGTTCGCCATACAGCACGCCTTCCACAAACGGTAGTATTCAATGAACTGTGGATGAAGCCCGACCAACAGGCATTACATGCATTGATCAAAAGTAATAGTGGTATGTAATATACAAATCATATGAGTTAAGCCAACAATTGCAACTTTTATGACACCATCTAACTATGTACCTCTTGTATTCTTAGCGTTGAGAATGGCTAGTTTCTAGCTGAAATTAGATCTGCCAATAAAATGTAAAAAGGACAACTGATAGCTGAAATATATTGTTTAAAAGTTAATTAGATCTGCCAATAAAATGTAAAAAGGGCAACTGATAGCTGAAATATATTGTTTAAAAGTTAATATAACAGTTGCTGAGTGCAACAGCCTTCTGAATGGAAGGTAACCTGATGAACTATTCGACATCTAATATTCCCGAGAAGATGGATTGACAGAAATGGTAAAGTTTCTTGATTACAAATTTCTCCTTTAGATTTTTGCCCACGGGAATGGTTGAAAGGCAGAAAAAGTAAGCACAACAGACAAACATATTGTTTCAGATGATCAATAGTGCTACACACAGGGTATTGAAGTTGGAGATGAAATTTATGAAAATCAACTTTGAACTTCATCATTTGCCTTGCTTAACACAACCACTTGTTTGGCTTCCATTCAAATAGTTGTATCTCTGCAACCATTGAAAATTATTTATGATATGGAATATTTTTTTCCTCTCCCCATGAACCATGGACTGGTCGTTGATGGGGAGGATTGCGTGCCTAAGAGATACAGAAAGCCGTACCGTAGGTGCAACCACAATGGAGGGGTGTCTCTTGAGAGGCCAGACAAACATGTGGTTCCTGAAGAGGGGGTGCAGCCTCTTCAGTAGTTGGAGGAGCAACAGTCGGGATGATTGACTGATCTGGTCTTGTAACATAACCAAAATGGCCTTGCTGTGCTGGAACTGCAAACAGCTGAAAGCATGGAGAAACTACATGCCATAATTTTTCCCAAGGGCATGCAGCTTTACTGTATGGTTACATGATGATGGCATCGTCTTGGGTAAAATATTCCAGAGGTAAAATAGTCTCCCTTTCGGATCTCTGGGCGGGGACTACTCAGGAGGATGTCGTCATCAGGAGATTGAAAACTGGCGTTCTACGGTTCGGAGCATGGAATATTAGATCCCTTAATTGGGCAGGCAGGTTAGAAAATTGAAAAAGGGAAATGGAGAGGTTGAAGTAAGTTATAGTGGGAATTAGTGAAGTTCGGTGGCAGGAGGATCAAGACTTCAGGTCACGTGAATACCGGGTTATAAATCAGGGTGTATACGGGGGCAAGGAAAAAAAATTCCTGGATTTCTCCCGGATATCCCGTTTAAAAAATATGCTTTTTCCCGGGCGAAAATATTTTTCTGTGCTAAGTGACAGTAGGTTTTCCGTAGATTTTCCATCGGAACTGTAAAACTTATCAATCCTTTGAATGGTTAACGCTTTATATAATCGAGTACAACTTCCCGAAGAAAAAAAGGAAAGACGGAGCAGAGAAGTTTTGGAGAGACTTTTAATATATTTAAAAAAAAAAAAAAAAAGGAAGAAAGTTTTGGAAAGACTTTTGATTTGCAGCAACATATACGCTGCATATTTTCGCATTACGAAAGTATAACTTCGAATTGCACCAAACACAGCGCATTAGTTTCCGGAGCGTTGCAACCGAGGTTGCGATGTCCTTTTGTTACCGAGTCATATCTCAAGCCACGAGATCTCGCCAGCCGAAGACAGCAGCTATTCAGAGCATAGGACACGTGTTATAGTCAGCCAATAGCAAGATTACTGGTTACATAGTACGAACACACAAGAGGAAAAGTTAACGGTTTACATTAATGTACACACATTAATGTACACAGTACCGTATATCTACAAGAAAAGCTAAGCTTTCACATATAATATTGGTCTCTAAGATTAACACGCTACAATAGAAGCTAAGCTTTCACATGTAATACTGATATTTTTTTGCGTGTGTTATACTTTAAGATACATCACACAAATGTGCCAGTAAATTTAAAATTATGACATAAATGCTTCGGCTCGAAATTCTTGTAAGTGGCTGGTCCTCAAACTGTTCAGTTTCGAACGCTCTGTGATTTAGATATCCAGCTCACCTTCTCACACGTAACATAATTCATCTTGTGTAAAAAGAAATTTACTTTGAAAGTAATGCTTTTCTAACCACCGTTCGCAATACTGTTAGAAATAGGTTCAATTTACCAGTTGCCAGAGAGCGCCAGAAAACGCATTATTGTGCGTGTGCAACTGCAGTGGTGTAGGAAGCCCGCATGTTCGTGTGTATAAAGCACTAAGAGAGCTTACATTACACCATAAAAGAAACAGGGCATCAGAGGATACTGCAAAGAGCATCGAAATTTCGTAAACCATACTAAAATGTATAATTCGGCTTGAAGTGCAAATTGGCTTTTTCCAGATTCACAATGAAATAGGTCCCATCTGATATTAAGCTTTTCAGTGTGGTTTTTGGGATTTAAATTTTCTTGGAGTACCAATTCTCTACGATCTCATGTTTGGTTCTTTAAAAAAATGGTTCAAATAGCTCTGAGCACCAAGGGACTTAACATCTATGGTCACCAGTCCCCTAGAACTTAGAACTACTTAAATCTAACTAACCTAAGGACATCACACAACACCCAGTCATCACGAGGCAGAGAAAATCCCTGACCCCGCCAGGAATCGATTGGTTCTTTATTATCGCATAATGCCATACATGGCAGAAGATGATAACGTGCACTTGAAATTCAGCGAACAGTTGGAACTAGCCAATACTGTAGAATGAAACACTTCGTTTCAAATAAAATGATTGCCTCAGCAGAATTTCTTTAGCACACTTGAAAAAATAACTTCATTCTTCTACAAGGCAATTAATGCTTGACTGCTACTAACTTGGAAAGAAAATAAAATCAGAAAACTGAAATTAATAACATATTTTTGCCCTCCGTTATTATGTGAATGTATTTTAATTCACTTGATAGCTCCCGACCACAGAAATCCGTTTTGTTTTCATTTGACGTGGGAGCTGTACATGAAGAGAAGCAGACACGGGTCACGTGGAGACTAACCCCCTCCCACTACAACTCAGACAACTCTGTGCAAGTGCGAATCTGGCAGCTAGGGCGCGCGAGAAAAATTTTTCTTGTTTGCATCTGGCTGCTTGCTGCTACAACCGATACAGCTTACAGCCGAACTTCAAGTAGCGGGAAGCGGGAGAAGGTACTGCTTATACGCGAGTCAAATGCGCATGTGCAACAGACCGCTGGCAACTGGTCAAACAAAGCTAATGTGAACAGTTGTGACATCATGCTCATAGCAAGCAGTTTATTGTTACGAAGAATTAGTCTGCGCCCTACGGCCTTTGAAATGTTTTTGCTATCTGCAGACGTTTGTGCGTGCACAGTGTTTTGTTGTCGTAAATTGCACATTTCCTATGCCACTAAAGTTTTATTTTTATCCCTCTCGTTTATATTTTATTGCTGCAGTATCATTCTCCAGTAGCAGGATACAATAACATTCTTTGCTAGAGAACAATTCTGCAGTCAAAATTACGAAAATTTAACTGAAAGCTAAAACAATGAAAAATTCCCGGAATTCCAAAAAATTCCCGGGTTTTTCCAGATTTTCTCCCGGATGAAAAAATTCCCGGGTTTTTCCCGGATTTCCTGGGTCGTATACACCCTGTAAATACAAAATCAAATAGGGGTAACGCAGGAGTAGGTTTTATAATGAATAAAAAAATAGGAGCGCGGGTAAGCTACTACGAACAGCATAGTGAACACATTATTGTAGCCAAGATAGACACGAAGTCCACACCTACGACAACAGTACAAGTTTATATGCCAACTACCTCCACAGATGATGAAGAGATTGAAGAAATGTATGATGGGATCAAAGAAATTATTCAGATAGTGAAGGGAGATGAAAATTTAATAGTCATGGGGGACTGGAATTCAATAGTAGGAAAAGGAAGAGAAGGAAAAGTAGTAGGTGAATATGGACTGGGGATAGGGAATGAAAGAGGAAGTTGCCTGGTAGAACTTTGCCAGAGCATAACTTTATCACAGCTAACACTTGGTTTAAGAACCACGAAAGAAGGTTGTGTACGTGGAAGAGGCCTGGATACACTGGAAGGTTTCAGATAGATTATATAATGGGAAGACAGAGATTTAGGAACCAGGTTTTAAATTATACGACATTTCCAGGGGTCGATGTGGACTCTGACCACAATCTAGTGGTTATGGACTGTAGATTAAAGCCGAAGAAACTGCAAAACGGTGGGAATTTAAGGTGATGGGACCTGGATAAACTGAAAGAACCAGAGGTTGTAGAGAGTTTCAGAGCATTAGCAAACAATTGACAAGAACGGGGGAAAGAACAAAGTAGAAGAAGAATGGATAGCTTAGAGAGATGAAATAGTGAAGACAGCAGAGGATCAAGTAAGTAAAAAGATGAGGGCTAGTAGAAATCCTTGAGTAACAGAAGAGATATTGAATTCAATTGATGGAAGAAGAGAGTATAAAAATGCAGTAAATGAAGCAGGTGAAAAGGAATCCTCCTCTCAAAAATGAGATCGACACAAAGTGCAAAATGGCTAAGCAGGAATGGCTAGGGGACAAATGTAAGGATGTAGAGGCATATATCAATAGGGTAACATAGATTCTTCCTACAGCAAAATGAGAGAGACCTTTGGAGAAAAAGAATCACTTGTATGAATATCAAGAGCTCAGATGGAAAACCAGTTCTAAGCAAAGAAGGGAAAGCAGAAAGGTGGAAGGAGTGTATAGAGGGTCTGTACAAGGGCGAGGTAGTTGAGGGCAATATTACGGAAATGGAAGAGGGCACCAATGAAGATACAATGGAAGATACAATACTGCGTGAAGAATTTGATGGAGCACTGAAAGATCAAAGTCAAAACAAGGCCCCAGGAGTGGGCAACATTCCATTAGAACTATTGATAGCCTTGGGAGTGCCAGCCAAGTCAAAGCTCCACCATCTAATGAGCAAGATATACGAGACAAACGAAAGACACCCAGACTTTAAGAAGTATATAAAACTCCAACCCAAAGAAAGCAGGTGTTCACAGGTGTGAAAATTACCAAACTATCTGTTTAATAAGTCACGGGTGCAAAATACTAACACGGATTCTTTACAGACAAATGGAAAAACTGGTAGAAGCTGACCTCGGGTAAGATAAGTTTGGATTTGATAGAAATGTAGGAACACGTGAGGCAATACTGACCCTACAACTTATCTTAGAAAATAGATTAAGGAAAGGCAAAACTACATTTCTATCACTTGTAGACTTGACAAAGCTTTTGCCAATGTTGACTGGAATACTCTCTTTCCAGTTCTTAATGCGACAGGGAAAAATACTGGGAGCAAAATGCTATTTACAGTTTGTACAGAAACCAGATGGCAGTTATAAGAGTCGACGAGCTTGAAAGGAAAGCAGTCGTTGAGAAGGGAGTGACGCAGGGTTGCAGCCTATCACCGACATTATTCAATCTGTATATTGAGCAAGCAGTAATGGAAACAAAACAAAAATTTGGAGCAGGAATTAAAATCCACAGAGAAGAAGAAAAAATTCTGAAGTTTGGTAACGACACTGTAATTCTGTTAGAGACAGCAATGCACCTGGAAGAGCAGTTGAATGGAATGGACAGTGTCTTGAAAGGAGGATATAAGATGAACGTCAACAAAAGCTAAATGAGGATAATGGAATGTAGCTGAATTAAATCAGGTGATGCTGAGGGAATTAGATTAGGAAATGAGACACTTACAGTAATAGATGAGTTTTGCTATTTGGGGAGCAAAATAACTCATGATGGTTGAAGTAGAGAGGGTATAAAATGTAGACTGGTGATGGCAAGGAAACCATTTTTGAAGAAGAGAAATTTGTTAACATTGAGTATAGGTTTAAGTGTCAGGAAGTCTTTTCGTAAAGTGTTTGTAAGGATTGTAGCCATGTATGGAGGTGATACATGGACGATAAATAGTATAGACAAGAAGAAAATACAAGGCTTCGATATGTGGTGCTTTAGAAGAATGCTCGAGATTACATGGGTAGATCAAGTAACTAATGAGGAGGTACTGAATAGAATTGGGGAGAAGAGGAATTTGTGGCACAACTTGACTACAAGAAGGGATCAGTTGGTAGGACATGTTCTGAGACATCAAGGGATTACCAATTTAGTATTGGAGGACAGCTTGGAGGGTAGCAACTGTAGAGGGAGACCTAGAGATGAATACACTAAGCAGATTCAGAAGGATGTAGGTTGCAGTAGTTACCTGGAGATGAAGACGCTTGAAGAGGATAGAGTAGCATCGAGAGCTGCCAGTCTCTGGACTGAAGACAACAACAACAACAACAATGGAATATTTTATTCAAATTAGTCTCTACTATCACCTCCTAAAATGTGGAACAAATAGCCACAGAAACACACAAACTTAAAATTTGTATTTTGTGAGCTGTGTTCTACATGCGGTTGACTGCGGAAGCTTACACCAACACAACTTCTTCCCAGTACAAAATCGAATTCTGGTTGAGTTACAATAAAGCAATTCTAAAATGTTTAGATTAAGGTGCATGTTAGCACAGTCAATTACAGCTTACGAAAGATTATAAATAAAAGTATTAAGTAATACAGTAATACTGTTAAAATAGAACAACAACAGTTAAATGAAAATTTAGCAAAACAGCCAGGACTGTGATGCACAATATGATTTTATGTCTGTACAAATTAAAAAGGCACTTCACATTTTTTCCATCAACATAAATACAGGACAAGTCTCCAGCCAACCCATAGACTTCCCACACACAAACAAGAGAGTTTTTTTGCCCAACAAGAATGTAGCGCACACCACAGGTTTAACATTCGTGATGGGTCTTCTCACTGGAGAAGGAATTCATGTGGCATCGGTCAGGGTTTGGGTCTTGTTACAAAACACTACTGCTAGATGGCTGAAGGAAAGGATGTCAATCCTAGGTAATTGATTTTTTTTTTTTTTCCCCCCCCCCCCTTAATCCTATATTTCCAGTCACTCATTCCCTCACCAACGCAACTGTGATACAAAAGCAAGTTCAGCAGATTTGTGGTACATTTAATAGCCCACTGCTTGTTACAAACCGTAATTTATTTCTATCAATTCCTATAAGCCCTTATGTCCAGTACATAGCCTTACTGGCTTTGCCTTTGTAAGTAAAGAAGGGCACCCTGCACGGTGTAAACTTCTTTCATTGGCAAATCCTTTCTGCAGATGCCGACAACATAGCAATGGGCAGCACTTTTTTAAAATATTATTCATTAGACTTTTTAAAAACTGACATGCATAATTTACGAGGAATCTAGTGAATCAGTTGGATATTCTTATGATCTATACAGACTAACAGACAGATGAATATACATACTAAGAAACAAACAGTATCTATTACAGTGTGAGGAAAAATTTCACACATATATTATTATTGCATCCTACATCCATTTGAACCCGCTTATTTAATTCATGCCTATGCATCCCATTACAAATATTGCCCACCACATTTCCCTCCATTAGTAAACAGATGATTCCTTGATGCCGCAGGACATTTACTATCAATTGTTATTATTTTCTCCCCAATTCAATACTCTCACACCAGGCATTCAACTGACCCACCTAATGTTCAAGATTATTCTGTAGTAGCATCATATTTCAAAAGCCTCTATTCTCTTTCTGTACAAGGCTACACTCCAAATACCTTCAAAAATACTTCCTAATATTACATTTATGTTCAATGTTACATAATTTCTCCCTTTCAGAAATGAATTTTTTTGCTACTGCTGGTCTGCATTTTTATACCCTCTCTACTTTGGCCATTGTCAGTTATTTTGCTGCACAAATAGCAGAACTCACCTACAGCTTTTAGAGTCACATTGCTTACCTTTTAATGTCACATTTTTTAATCTAATTTCCTCCAATCTCCTGATTTAATTCAACTACATTCCATTACTGGTTCTCGTTTTATTTTTGTTGGTGCTCATCTTAAAACCTCTTTTGAAGACACTCTCCAATCGATTAATAACTCTTATAAATCCTTTGCCATCCCTGACAGAATTATGTCATCGGAAAATCTGAAAAGTTTAAATTTCGTCTTCCGTAATTTTAATTGCAATTCCAAATTTCTCCAAGGTTTCCTTTACTGCTTGCTCAATGAGCATACTGATTAACTTGGGGGTAAGCTACAACCTTGTCAACAACTACTTCGCTGTGATGTCCTTGATTCTTATGACTGCAATTTAGTTTCTGGACATAGCATGAATAACTACTCACTCCCTTCAGAATTTCAAAAAGCGTAGTTGATCCAACAATGTCAAAAGCTTTCTCTAAATCTACAAATGCTATAAACATATGCTTGCCTTTCCTTAATCTATTTTGTAAGGTATGTCGCAGGACCAGTACTGCCTACATGTTACTACATTTCTTTGGAACCGTAACTGATTTTGCCAAGATAAGCTTCTAAAAGTTTTTCCCTTTTTCTGTAAATAATTCATGTCAGTATTTTGAAGCTATGACTTATTAAGATGATAGTTCAAGAGCCTTCTTTAGACTTCAATCTTTCAGTGCTCTATCGAATTCTTTTTCCAATATTGTCTACCCCAACTTCTCTTTCAACTACAGTGAAACTTCCATTTTACGTTCTCCAGTTTTATGTTTTTCGTGATTCTACACCATAAATTATTAGTCCTTGTGAAAAGCCCATAAGATCAATGGTAAAAAAACCTCGACTTTATGTTTCTTCCTAATAAGGTTTTCCTTGATTCTAAGTCCTTACTTGATGTCTCGTTTGGCTTTGCTACATTTTCTTCCTATTGACATTTGCTGTGACTACTGAATGAATTATAAGTGGTACATAAGACAGATGGTTTGCTCCACGGGTGGTGGCAGAGTTGAGGGAATATTTCAGGCCACTGCGAAGAGGGGAGCCGTAAGAGAGAGGAAATGCAAACGTAATCCACTATCAGCACTGCCAACACAGCTTGCAACATTTAGCTTCACCACACAATTATGATACAGCTACTGCTACATTGCAGCAGCAGTGGAAAAACAAGACAGTTGATGCAAAGTGCTCTGGACCCAGCCAATACGTGATGAAGGAGACCAACGACCACCTTTCTTGTGCCACTTATAACTCAGTCTCATGTTTTTGCACGTGTTTCCAACGGACTGTAGTTAGCAAAAATATCAAACATCAAACTTTTAAATTCAAACACTGAGTCTCTGAGCTCTTACTGGCTAGCGACTCAAGTCACCCAACAGCTAGTGCACCTACCACACCACTAACCAACATAAAATGAGGTCACTTGCTGGATGTTTGGAGAGGGGGAGTGGCCCTTCAATGACGGGAATGCAGGTAGATGAGAAAGCATTTTGTGAAGTACTGAAAATATACTTTTCATGCAGGTGATGTGCTATGGCACAAATGTTACACAGAAATAGAACAATGGTTTCGCGATAGCACATTTGAAAGACTTTCTTGCTCAAATCTGACATGATAAAGTTGCAAGAACTATATAAACTACTCACATATATGCTTTGCACCACACACTGTAGAAAGTAAAGATTGGCAGCAGTGATAGAGGGGAATTAAGCAAAACTGTAGAGCCTGAGCATTCTTTCGAGTTTACATTTACACATTATACAGAAATTCACTGAGCCAACTTCCAATAAACTTTTAACATCAACTGGGGAAGTAAACTCATTTTTTTTTTTACATCTCTGTTTCCTCAGCGAGCCTAAAATAACATCTTGGCAGTGGCAAGCATCTAAACTGTAGCTCGTAAGAAAGCCGTTAAACAATAACAGCAATGGTAACAAATTTTGTCATTAAGCAGATGTATGTATTTCTGCTTATGGTTTAAACCATGTCGCTGCTGAGATATTTCTGTTTTAATACACCATGTCCATCAATGTTTGCTTTTTTCTGTGTGGGCAAAAGGAAAGATCTCTCAAAAGTGCATGTTTTAACATATAATTTGTGGTTGTAGCATGTCGGAAAATAGCTTGACTACATTGTACCCAGATATCAATTTCAATTTTTTGACAAGTTTTTACTTACTGTTACACACTGATGAAATTCATTATTACAAATTATTGTATAAACATGTTACTGAACATTTAATTTCATTCACTCAATCAAATTTTATACAATGTATCGGAGAGGATTGCATTTTTTAATCGTGTGTCAATTACATGTTTTTTGCTCATATTTTGGTTTTTTTTAAATGTTTTCCTTGATTCTGCGTTTTCTTCAGTTTTGCATTTTTTAAGTTCAGACCACACGGAAAAGTACAGGGTGATTCAAAAAGAATACCACAACTTTAGGAATTTAAAACTCTGCAACGACAAAAGGCAGAGCTAAGCACTATCTGTCGGCGAATTAAGGGAGCTATAAAGTTTCATTTAGTTGTACATTTGTTCGCTTGAGGCGCTGTTGACTAGGCGTTAGCTTCAGTTGATGCTCAGATGGCGACCGCTCAACAGAAAGCTTTTTGTGTTATTGAGTACGGCAGAAGTGAATCGATGACAGTTGTTCAGCGTACATTTCGAACGAAGTATGGTGTTAAACCTCCTGATAGGTGGTGTATTAAACGTTGGTATAAACAGTTTACAGAGAATGGGTGTTTGTGAAAAGGGAAAAGTTCTGGACGGCCGAGAACGAGTGATGAAAATGTAGCACGCATCCAGCAAGCATTTGTTCGCAGCCCAGGAAAATCGACTCGCAGAGCTAGCAGAGAGCTGCAAATTCCACAATCAACTGTATGGAGAGTCCTACGAAAAAGGTTAGTTATGAAACCTGAACGTCAACTACCCGAGGAGATGGATCGGCCGCCAGGCAGCCCGTGACAGAGCACTTCATCACTGGCCTCCAAGAAGCCCTGATCTTATCCCCTGCGATTTTTTCTTATGGGGGTATGTTAAGGATATGGTGTTTCGGCCACCTCTCCCAGCCACCATTGATGATTTGAAACGAGAAATAACAGCAGCTATCCAAACTGTTACGCCTGATATGCTACAGAGAGTGTGGAACGAGTTGGAGTATCGGGTTGATACTGCTCGTGTGTCTGGAGGGGGCCATATTGAACATCTCTGAACTTGTTTTTGAGTGAAAAAAAAAAACCTTTTTAAATACTCTTTGTAATGATGTATAATAGAAGGTTAAATAATGTTTCTTTCATTAAATACACATTTTTAAAGTTGTGGTATTCTTTTTGAATCACCCTGTATAATAGGGGTTTCACCGTATGTCTCTTCTCTTCTGATAACATTACCTTCATGTTTATTTCCCTTGTACAATACTTCTGCCTTTCAGTCTTCCCTCCTTTACTTGGCACCAGCTCACCATCTACAGTTCTTTCTGTTTTCTCCAAAGATTTCTTTAAATTTCCAACAGCTAGTATCTATCCTTCCCCTAATCATGCATGTTCTACAGTTTTGTATTTGTCCTGTTAATGTACTGTCTTAACCATTTCACACTTTCTGCCAGTACCCAGTTTTTAGACTTATGCATTCCCTTTTGCCTGCTTCATGTGCTGCATTTTTCTATATTCTCTTTTCATTAGTGAAATTCAATGTCTTGTGTGTTATCAGAGGGTTTCTACCGAGACTTCTTGTTTTACCTATCTGATCCTCAGCTGCTTTCACTATTTCATCTCTCAAAGCTACCCATTTGTCTTTCATTGTTTTCCTTATTTTTGCCTAATACTTCATTTCAAAACCATCAAACCATCTGATTCTTTCAATTTAGCGAGATCTCATTTCCTCAATTTCCTACCTTTCTGCATTTTTTTCAGTTTTAATACACAGTTCATAACCAATAAATTATGGTTCGAGTCCAAATCCACCCTGGAAAAGTTTTAAACTTTAAAATTTATCTTATGATTACATAATCCATCTGATTTTTTCTTCTCTTCCTTTTCTGCCCATTAAATGTCAGCTCCCATCACAATTACATTTTCATCTCCTTTAACTATTTTGATAATTTCGTTTATAGCATCATACACTGTCTCAACTTCTTTTTCATCTGTGAAGTTAGGAGGCACTTGACAAACTACTACTACGGTGAGTGCTGGCTACCTGTCTATCTTGGCTAAAATATCTATGGCACACAAAATTCACAGGATACAAGTCACTGATATTATTCAATAACATTGCAGCTATCACACCTACATACTACAACAGCCATAATCGCACTTTTGTATATTAGTAATCACTCATTGTTGCACTGACAAATAATGCAGGACAGACTGCGTAAACATTCAGGTGGCTAGAAATCCCTAATTTCTGTCAGATCTTTGAGAATGAACTAATGAAAATAAATCTTATTCTTGTACTTCACCAAAGTTATGACTATGACCGATGGATAATCAAAAATTAAAGTAGAACTTAAGTACAAATGTTATTTCATTAATGAAACTAAAGGCTGGTAGCTTGTGAAATGTTTCAAACTTTTTTAGTTGCTGGATTGAAAAAGTGGTTATTTTGGTGCCAGAGAACTATAAACAAGCTAATAGCAAGAAAGTAAAGACCAAGCAAGTTATCCAAAACTTACAATCCCTGATACAACAACAAGTAATTTACATCTAAGTCTACATACATACTTTATAGTTTAATTGGATAAATAAAAAATCTACTCACCAAGCAGCGGCAGAACACACACATAAAAGATGGTAGTAATTAGGCAAGCTTGTGGAGCGAATACATTTTATGGAATATTTATAAGATACATATATACTAGTATACGTTGTTAATACAGCACATGGTATGGGTTCTATTCCGTCAGGGGTCCCACACCACACTGCCTATTTTTTTGAGGGAAAAATCAAAACCAATGGGGCTTCGAATTTAAAATAATAATACTTTTTAGAATTATGTACATATGATTATGCAGTACTTTTAAAGCACTGGAAACAATACATCATCAATGTAAAAGATGTGTGCATTTTTAAATGTCTGAAGAACATATTCAACACAATAACAGTTTTATTAAAATGCATTTTACGTGATAAAATGGTTTAAAATCTACAAGCTTCCGACCGAGCATTCCACAGCCACTGTACAGTGGTGGCTGTTGTGTGGCTGCTGCTGCTCATCCCCTATCTAGTGCACCATAGCCTGCGTCACTGATGCCCAGTCCAGCACCACAAAAGGCAGTTGTTCCCAGCCTGGGAGCTATTACCCTCTGAAGGGTAGAAAATGTGTTTTACTATGTTTTGGTCATGAAACTGAATTCTTAAAAGGTCATTACTATTACCAATGTTTTATAAAGCTGTAATACTGATTACATAAAGTACCAATAATCAAAATTTTTTCAAATACTAACATAACGCTTGACACTTTGTGGTGGAGGTTACAACATGTGAAATCATCCTCACATAGACCATCCACTACACACATACTTTATACTTTTTACAAGCCATCCTTGATGGCAAAACTGAGGCATTATATAACCTATGTTTAAATATCTCATACAAATGTCTCCTTCAAGTTGTAGGTAGTTCCTAAAACAATAGTTACTACATAATGGCTACAATCCTACTGCAGACATTCAGTGTATTATTGTTACAATAATGGAAATTACTGGATGGAGCATTATGTAAGATAAGGGAAAGGCAACCACCCACCTACAGCAGATCGATGCATGCAGTACAGTAACACATAATGGAAGACAGAATTCACACAAGCTTACGATAATGCACACTCCTGTGGCCACAGCAAGGCTAATTATTGATACTTGATTATTGAAAGCATTAATTAGGCTTGCAGTGGCCACAGAAGTGGGCATTTGGGTGTCTGTGTAATTATGAGCGTGAATGGGTGTACCACTGCTAAAATGAAGATCTAGTGCTCGGTAGCTAGTGTGAATGCTGTTTTCTGTTATGTGTTACTCTGCTCCACACATCAATCCATTACAGGTGAGTCGTTGCCTTTCCCTTTTTTTATGTAGTGCAGTATTATTATTACTATTAGTGGCGGTTGCCAGACACAAAGCAACGGCAGCCTGAAGTCTTCCAATAATTGTTTATTTTTCGTCATTTTAAAAATGATAGTCCAGTAAGGTACTAATGATGATGACACTGTAGGGAGTGAACATCAGCCAATTTCTGACTGCATTTTGGGGCAATAGCCTCAGAAAGGTTGGGAACCATTGGTATAAGGTAATGTTATGGTTGCAAGAGCGTCATGCCAATTTCAAACTTCTAATGGCCAGGTTCCAATCTGTCTGTATCTACAGGGCTAACTTACTCTACACCTTACTCAATTCAGTATCACATGCGCACACAAGTGCTTGTCTTCTGCTTATATATGCTTTCAAAAGGTTTCTGGATACTTAAGCATTTTGTACTTTACAACAATTAAAATAATGTATTACTGAAGTACTGAAAAGTGATAACGTCAGAGTAACAAGCTGAGGCAATGCTTTTGAACCAGAGTTACATCCCTATTTCATTTGAAGGAATGTCATTGGTAAATCAGTATCTCCATATCGTAAAGAGAGAAAATTATGGTAATACTGAAATGCTGATTAAGCGACAACCAACTACTATGAATTTCATGCAGATTATTGGGAGATAATTTAATCTTCATTAATAATTACAGACAGTAAAAGTTAAAAATTGTTTAGCTATTTTTACTAATTTTAAAAATTACAAATCCATGTAAAGCATTAACTACATAAATACATTGCACAAATGATTATATAAGTACTTACCTGCAAGCCTCTCATGTTAATGAATTCGATAGAAAACTTTTTATGGCACAGCAAAGCTGCCAGGTATTTTAGTGCTTCAAATGCCAATCTGGAATCCTTAGTCTCTCTCACATTTGTGTACTTGAGTACTAACTCCAGGGCATTGTGTTCAAAAACATGACCAAGGAACTGTAAATTAAAAGAAAATAGAAAGTAGCACAAATAGTTCAAGACCAGTGGTGGATGCAGAAAGTGTGAGCTAAACTGTTGCGTTACGCAATACATTGTGGTAATGCAAGAATAACTAGTTGCTTGATGCAACCACAAAGGTCAAGTACAATAACATCTCTGTTCCTTCTTAGCCGAGAGATTGCTATCTGCAATCCACATGTGATTCAGAGTTGAAACCAGCATATAAAAGGAGAGAAAAAATTTTTTTAATTGACTCACCTCTTGATATTCACCCATAGGGGTTAGATATCGCAGGATTAAAATTTGTCTTGTGGATAATGTTGGTGGGTACATCTGCATATTACCAATGACATAGCTTTCCATTTCAGCCCATGATGAATTACTGTGTTCACTGGCTGATGTATTGGCTAAAACAATGAATATTATAAGAAAACTTATATGCAAATATTAAAACCACAACAGCATTTATTTTGTTGTTACAGTTTTTTTTCATGTTCATATAGCGAATTTATAAATTATGTAATAAAGTAAAGCTGTCCTCAAACCCAAAGGTTTGTTTGGACACCACAGTGCTTTACTGATCATGGTCCTATTGGAGGTGGTATGCCCTTGACTTCCTCTGATAAATTAAGTATTACTTATGAATATTGTCACACTGAAAATATAATAAAGTCCTAACCCGAAGGTAGGGTTGTCAATGAAGTGCAACACGTAGAACTGAAAATACATTTCTTACTGACACCAATGTACAACCAGAACAGAAATGATCTCCTGGATGGAGAATGCCGCTATTTAAATGAACATCAAATATTCTAGCATGCTAGAATATTTATATGAACACCAAATATTTCAGAATATAAGAACAGTACAAACACAAGATATTTCTAAAACATTACATAAACGATGAATACAAATAATTGCCAATGGTAGGGTTTAAACTGGCAACCAATGGCATGCTAACTAGTGAAACTAACCACTATGCCAGACAGTGCGCACCATAGCTCTCAACAATATGAATGCTTAGAAAACTCACAATTATACGTGTGAGCCACTGGTTTTCAATAAAAATTTATAAAAACTTGAGTAACCATTCTATTTCTCTTTCATTCACAACAAATGCTGCTTGGCAGTCAAAATGCAGAGAACAAACTGCATAGTAAAACACAAGGTATACTCTATTACGGGTATAAATCTGAGCGAACCACCTTCACAATAATTCTCTATGATTCCAATCTCATATAGCTTGCTGAAAAAAAAACCTATATCTTTCTGTGCGAGCTCTCATTTCCCTTATTTTATTACGATGATCATTTCTCCCTATGCAGGTCAGCATCAACAAAATATTTTTGCATTCGAAGGAGACAGTCGGTGATTGAAGTTTCATGAGAAGATTCCACTGCAACAAAAAATGCCTTTGTTTTAATGACGTCCACCCCAAATCCTGTATCATTTCAGTGGCACTCTCCCCCTTATTTCGCGATAACACAAAATGTGCTGATCTTCTATGAACTTTCTCGATGTACTCTGTCAATCCTATCTGTTAGGGATCCCACACCACACAGCAGTATTCTAAAAGAGGACAGACAAGCATAATGTAGGCGGTCTCTTTATTAGATCTATTACATTTTCTAAATGTCCTGCCAATAAAATGCAGTCTTTGATTGACCTTCCCCAAAACATTTCCTACGTGTTTCTTCCAATTGAAGTTGTTTTTAATTGTAATTCATAGGTATTTAGTTGAATTTACAGGCTTCAGATTTGACTGATTTATCGTGTAATCGAAGTTTAACGGATACCTTTTAGCACTCATGTGGATGACCACACACTTTTTGTTATTTAGGGTCAACTGTCAATTTTTGCACCATATAGATATCCTTTCTAAATCATTTTGCAATTTCTTTTGATCGTCTGATGACTTTACTAAACAATAAATGACAGCACATCTGCGAACAACCTACGATGGCTGCTAGGATTGTCTCCTAAATCGTTTATAGAGATAAGGAACAGCAAAGGGCCTATAACATTACCTTGGGAAATGCCAGAAACAACTTCTGTTTCACTCAATGACTTTCCGTCAGTTACTATGAACTGTGACCTCTACGACAGGATATCATGAATCCAGTCACATAACTGAGGTGATATTCCATAAGCATGCCATTTCACGACAAGTCGCTTGTGTACTACTGTGCCAAATGCCTTCTGGAAATCTAGAAATATGGAATCAATTTGAAACCCCTTGTCAATAGCACTCAACACTTCTTGTAAGTAAACAGCTAGTTGTGTTTCACAAGAACTATGTTTTCTAAATCTGTGTTGACTGTGGATCAATAAACTGTCCTCTTCGAGATAATGCATAGTGTTTGAATACAATTTATGTTCCAAAATCCTGTTGCATATTGACGCTAATGATATGGGCCTGTAATTTAGTGGATTACTCCTACTCCCTTCTTGAATGTTAATGTGACCTGTGCAACTTTCCAGTATTTGGGTACAGATCTTTCGTCAAGAAAATGGTTGTATATGATTGTTAAGTATGGAGCTATTGCATCAGCATACTCTGAAAGGAACCTACTTGGTATACAGTCTGGACTGGAAGACTTGCTTTTATTAAACGATTTAAGTTGCTTCACTACTCCAAGGATATCTACTTCTACACTACTCATGTTGGCAGCTGTTCTTGATTCGAATTGTGGGATACTTACTTCGTCTTCTTTTGTGAAGGCATTTCGGAAAGAAGTGTTTAGTAACTCTGCTTTGTCAGCACTGTCTTTAACAGTATCTCCATTGCTATGACTCAGAGAAGGCAGTGTCTTGCCACTAGCATACTTCACACAGGACCAGAATCTCCTTGGATTTTCTGCCAGATTTTGAGACAAAGTTTCGTTGTGGAAACTATTATAAGCATCTCACATTGAAGTCCACGCTAAATTTCAAGCCTCTGTAAAAGATCACCAATCTTGGAGATTTTGTGTCTGTTTAAATTTGGCATGTTTTTTTCGTTGTTTCTGCAACAGTGTTCTGATCCGTTTTGTGTGCCAAGGAGGATCAGCTCCATTGTTTGTTAATTCATTTGGTATAAATATCTCAATTGTTGCCAATACTGTTTCTTTGAATTCAAGTCCCATCTGGTCTACACTTACACTGTTAATCTGGAAGGAGTGGAGACAGCCATTTACTATTAGTGTAGGTTTATGAGCTGTCTGCTCAAAATAATTTTCAGACATTGCATTTTGCACAATTTTGGATGATGTTTTATGCACACCTCTGGATTTAAACACATATTTTTCCAAGATATCAAGAGTAAATTAAAGTCATCATCAACTGTAATCGTATGAGTTAGGTAAAGTTTGAAATTACACTCTAGTTTTCTTTGAATCTTTCAGCAACTGTATCATCTGAATTGGGAGGTCAGTAAAAGGATACAATTATTATTCTAGTCTGATTGTCAAGAATGACCTGCCCATACTAACTCACAGGAACCACACTAAAGAGCCAAAGAAACTGGTACACCTGCCAAATATCGTGTAGGGCCCTCACAAGCATGCAGAAGTGCTGCAACATGACAAGGCATGTACCCGACTAATGTCTGAAGTAGGGGTGGAGGGAACTGACATCATGAATCCTGCAGAGCTGTCCATAAAGAGTGTGAGGGGGTGGAGATTTTTCTGAACAGCATGTTGCAAAGCATCCCAGATATGCTCAATAATGTTCCTGTCTGGGGAGATTGGTGGCCAGTGGAAGTGTTTCAACTCAGAAGAGTGTTCTTGGAGCCACTCTGTAGAACTTCTGGATGTGTGGGGTGTCGCACTGTCCTGCTGGACAAGTCCTTAGGAATGACCTGTGGACATGAATGGATGCAAGTGATCAGACAGGATGCTTATGTATGTGTCACCTGACAGAGTCATATTTAGACCTATCACGGGTCCCATATCATTCCAACTGCACATGCCCCACACCATGACAAAGCTTCCACCAGCTTGAGCAGTCTCCTGCTGACATACAGGGGCCATGGATTCATGAGGCTGTCTCCATATGCATACATTTCGATCCATTTGATACAACTTGAAATGAGACTCGTCTGACCAGGCAACATGTTTCCAGTCATCAACAGTCAGATGTCAGAGTTGATGGGCCCAGGCGAGGCGTAAAACCTTGTGTCATGCAGTCGTCAAAGGTACATGAGTGGGTCTTCGGCTCCGAATGTCCATATCGATGATGTTTCATTGAATGGTTTGCATGCGGACATTTGTTGATGGCCCAGCATTGAAATCTGTAGCAATTTGCAGAGGCGTTGCACTTCTGTCACGTTGAATAATTCTCTTCAGTCATT
Organism: Schistocerca americana; assembly: GCF_021461395.2. Lineage (NCBI taxonomy): Eukaryota > Metazoa > Arthropoda > Insecta > Orthoptera > Acrididae > Schistocerca > Schistocerca americana. The sequence goes on along the minus strand of NC_060119.1, from coordinate 514,446,542 downwards.
GTCAGTTCTGTTCTTGCAGGATGTCAGAGATTTGATATTTTACTGGATTCCGGATATTCACAGGACAGTCGTGAAATGGTCATACGGGAAAATCCCCATTCATCGCAACCTCGGAGGTGCTGTGTCCCATCACTTGTGCACTGACTATAACGTCACGTTCAGACTCACCTAAATATTGATAACCTGCCATTGTACCAGCAGTAACCGATCTAACAACTGTGCCAGACACCTGTTGTCTTACACAGGTGCTGCTAATGGCACGCCGTATCCCGCCTGTTTGCATTTCTCTGTGTTTGAATACATGTGCCTATACCAGTTTCTTTGGCGCTTCAGTGTATCTACTTCAATTTTGCAACACTATAAACTACTTCTAACAGCGACAAACATACTACTGTGTTTAGCCTATACTATCGGAACACCGTTAGGTTCTTCGCAAAAATTTCAGCTGAACTTATCTCCGGCTTTAGCCAGCTTTCAGTGCCTGTAACAATTTGAGCATCAGTGCTTTCTATTAGTGCTTGAAGCTCATCTACTTTTCCAACACAGCTACAACATTTTACAACTGCTATACCAATGGTTCCTGTATCTCCAGTCTTCCTGTGTTCCGCCTGCACCCTTTGAGACTGAAGCCCTTTTCTTGTTTTCTGAGACACTCTGACCTAAAAAAACACCCAGTCCACGCCACACAGCCTCTGCTCCCTGTGTAGCCACCTCCTGCGCAAAGTGGATGCCTGACCTCTTCAGCGGAACTCAAAACCCAACCATCCTACGGTGCAAGTCAAGGAGTCTTGCAGCCTACATGGTCTGAGGCTCTGATTCGGACCATCCTCTTGGCTCTTTACCAGAGATCCACAATCGGTCCTCTCAACTATGCTGCAAATAGTGAGCTCTGCTTTCATCTTGCAAGCAAGACTAGCAGCCTTTATCCCTTCTGCTAGCCACTTGAAATCAGAGGGAATCTCTTCTGATCCAAAGTGACACAGGTCATTGGTATTGACGAGAGCCATCACCTACAGTTGGCTACACCCTGTGTTCTTCATGGCGTCTGGTTGGACCTGTTCCACATCTGAAATGACTCCACCCGGTATGCACAAGAAGTGCACATTCGCTCCCTCTCTTGGAAGCCAAGTCCCTAAGGGGGCATAATGTGCCTAATGTTGGAGCTCCCAACTACCAATAATCCCACCCTCTGTGATTGCCCAGATCTTGCAGGCTGAGAGGTTTTCTCTGAAACAGGACAGGAGAGTGCATCTGGCTGAGCAACAGTGTCAGCCACAGACAGCACCTGGAACCTGTTTGTCAGACTAACCGGGAATACCTTATATGCGGCCCCCTGGGAAGTCTTTCACCACCTGCCTTGAGGCAACCTCCCACACGACCACAGTTGTGGGTTGAGCCTTAGAATCCTTCAAATCATAATCAATACATTAAAGGTAAGAAAACTGGAGGAATGTGAAACACAATTAATTGCAGTTCAAATGATGGAGGTCACATGTTAATAGTCGGACTGCATAGTGCTACGTATTTCACAGCAGCAGGACAAATTGGTAAAAAGTAAACTGCTATGTTGAGTTCTGAAAGAGACTTATGAACTTCTACGGAAATCTACCCAAATCTTGCAAGAAACATATCATGTTACAGGTTGATTCAGAAAAAGTGATCGAGTTTAAAATGCCTTTAGCTGAGATAGTTAATATATGTCAGTGTGGAGAGACTTACATTCTGAGTACTCTGCAAGATAAAAAATTCATGACTGCAAGTACAAGAGGTCATAGAAGTGTTAAAACCAAAGATTTTCATGCAAGGAAATACATTTATGTAAAACACTTTATAATAAGTGCAACAATTTATTTATTAAGAAATGTGAGAGGAAAAGAGAGAAAACTAGAGAGAGAGAGAGAGAGAGAGAGAGAGAGAGAGAGAGAGAGAGAGAGAGAGAATTAGGACTGAGTATCAAAATCTGTATCTGTCTTTTCCACAAATTACTCATTACTACCCGTCATTCCATCCATTCATTGACAACCAGGTAAAAATTCTTTGGGCCACTTGCTTGTGAATCCACTCAAATTTTTTGTAATTTTTTAAAATTTTTCATCTTAAATCGATGTTTTGAGTTTTTTTGAACAAAACAGCAGTAAAAGGAATTCGACATTGGAAAGTTGTTTCAAAAATAACTTAAAAGACCTCTCTGTGTGTGCCCACACCCATGTTTCTGCTTCTTTCACAAGTACATGTTGTAACTAGATCCTTCGATCCTTTTTTAGGAAAGATATATTACACTGCTGTTTCTTGAGTTGGCAGCTCTGTTATGAGATATTCTTTACAATGGTCTCATGGTTTTCCTTTGTATATCTTTGGTCTTCAAAAGTTGTTATGTTTATAAACTTTTCTGTGGTTTGAGTTGTTGCTATTTTTGCCATTCTTGTAAGTTATTATACTTCCAGACAAGTATTTTGGTACTGGAAAGTGCACATTTTACAGAAATCAGACTGTGTAAGTAGATCTACAAACTGATTGGATGCCAGACCAACTCTATGAAGTGCCCCAAGACAGAAGCTCAAATACATGGAGACCCAGAGTGACACTACTAAAGAGTTCCAATCAAAACATTTAACTGAATGTGGTTCCATAGTTTCTGAACTGAGTGCTTTGTGTAGGCTTCAAAAGGACTTTGTTCTGTGTACATTCTGCTGAAAATGTGGTATTGAAATGGTACACCCTGAAGGCAGTAAAGGTGTGGCCAGTAAGCTTCAAATGTTTTGTGACTTCTATGGAGTAACTAAAACTGGATACTCTCCTGGATTGTCCAAAGAAGAGTTTATAATATAATAGAGTATGGAATAAGGTGTATTGGGAAAAGAAGAAGAGCTGCTATTGTGGATTTGCCACTACCTCCAAGATTTGGTGAACTATACACAGTTCCTTCTTGACAGCCTCAGTGAAGTAAGTGCTGTGTCTGTGATGAAAACAGTGGAAGGTACTGTGGTGTGCAATGAAGGTGACAGCCACACAGAACCTCAACACAAATCCTGACCTTATCATCCTATCGGTAGACAAAGGTTCTATCACTGTTGTTATGAATAGCACTGACTGCCTGGCAGAAGGCCTCTACCAGTTGTCTGATTCCTCAACCTATAAACTCTGCCACAGTGATCCCACCCCAGAAGTCCAACATAACCTCCAATCCCTCCTTCAAGCCCTAGGAACTTCCCAGAACCTCTTCCCTGAATCCATCTCCTCCTCACACCTGTGATATCCTGCACTCCCACATTCTACATGCTCGTCAAACTCCACAAACACTGCAATCCTGGATGCCTCATTGTAGCTGGTTACTGTGCTTCCACTGAAAGACTTTCTGCCCTCATTGACCAAAACCTCCACAATGAATTGCCTGAATCTAGCCTCTCACATCAGCCATTCCTTCAATGACTCTCCACCAACTCCACTCCTTTATCTTCTGGATCGTTTATTCGTCACTGTTGATGACACTTTTTCGTACATCAATATCCCTCATGCCCTTAGTCTTGCTGCCATTGAACAATAACTCTTCCAACATCCTTCAGACTGCAAACCCACTACCTCATTCACCACCCACCTTACTAAATACATCCTAACACACAACTTTTTCTCCTTTGAAGTGAAGGTGTACAAAGAAACTGGCGGCATAGCCATGGGCACCCACATGGCACCCTCCTATGCCAACCTGTTTATGGGCCATCTAGAGGAAACACTCCAAGCATCCAAAAATCCCAAACTCCTGGTCTGGTTCACGTTCACTGATAGTATCTTCATGATATGGACTCATGGCCAGACATCCTGTCCTCATTCCCTCACAATCTCAACACCTTTTCTCTCATCCGCTTCATTTGCTCCTCCTCAACACAATGTGCCAGGGGCATTGACTCCTCCTCTCGATGGCTCCATCCACACTTCAGCCCACACTAAACACACCAACCACCAACAGTACCTGTATTTCAACAGATTTCCTCCCTTCCACACAGAAAATCCCTCCTACACAGCCTGGGCATCTCGGGATGGCTCCCTTGCCCAGTACACTGAAGGTCTCACAAAGGCCTCTACAGACTGACACTACCTCCCAGATCCAATCCGTTAACACATTTCACATGCCATAGGCCTGCAAACCCCCACTCCTTCCACCAACCCCAAAAACCAGCCACAAAGGAGTGTACCTTTCATCACTCAGTACCATCTCGGACTGGAACAACTGAACCACATCCTTTGTCAGGGCTTTGATTATCGATCATCATGCCATGAAATGAGGGTCATTTACCCAAGATCCTTTCTCCCCTCCTAAAGTGATGTTCCATCACCCACCCAACCTCCACAACATTCTAGTCCATCCCTGTGCCATTCCCAATCCCTTGGCACAGGAATCATATCTCTTTGGAAGACCTGCCGAATCTGCCCACAAAGCACTCTTTATTCAAGTCCTGTCATGGGCTCATGCCACCCCATCAGACATCCAGCCACTACCTCTGTGCAATCATTCTTCAGCTTTTTAAATTGGCATGGTTACCAAACATCTGACCAACAGCATCAACTGCCACTGCCAAACTATGGGCAAGAGCAAAGTAAACAGCCCTGTGACTCAACATGTACCTAAACAAAATGTGCTTGATTTCAATGGCTGCTTCACAACCTAGGCCACCTGGATTTTCCCTTCCCCCAACAGCTTTTCTGAACTGTGCAGATGGAAGTTATTCTCAAAACACATTCTCCGCTCCTGAAATCACCCCGTCCTCAATCTACGGTAACTGACCATCCTCACACTTTCCACTCACTGTGCACTGCTCTCTGCCAGCGCAACTGGCCTTTTGCTCTTCTCTGCTCCTCTCCTTTCCATCCCCCCTCCTCTTCCTCCCTCACAGCCTCCTGACACTGAACATGTCAGCCCTGTCCCGCCACCTCTAGTCATGGCATGCTCCACCAGGTCACACCAATTCCTCTTCCCGTGCCCGTACCCTGCCATCCCTCTCCCTTCCCCCAAACACGCCCGTACCCTGCCATCCCTCTCCCTTCCCCCAAACACTGGATTGTTGCTCCCTTTCAACATGTTTCTGTTGTTGTTTGGCTGGAACGGACAGACGTAGCGGTCATGTGTGTGTGCGGTGTCCTTGCTCGTGTGAATGTGCATGCATTTCTCTTTTCTGAAGAAGGCTTTGGCCAAAAGCCTGTATGTAACAATCTTTTCATTGTGTCTGTCTGCAAATCAATGTGTCATCTTTATAACGAGTAGCAATCTATCCTCCTCCTAATAGTGAAGGTGCCACTGATATAGCTGCAATCTTTGATGGGACATGGCACAAGTGTGGACACCTATCATTGAATGGCACTGTCGCAGCAAAATCCCTAGAAAATGTAAAGGTGAGGGGCATTGAATGTTTGGCAAGATTCTTCCATGGTTGCAAAGGAAGCAATTCGTATTCTGAATTTTTCTGGGTACAGTGGTAGAATGGAACCAGAATGAGTTCTCAGAAACTTTTGATGGTCAAAAGAGAATTATGTTACACAAGCTGTGACATGGTTGCGAATAAAACATGACCCGCATATAGAACAAATTTCCTTTACTTTACGTCTATTGTCACAAATTGTTTTTGTCATCAGACTACCGTTTCAGTCTATAATGACCATCTACTGTTCTGTTTTACACAAACATGTCATAACGTACTGCAGCCATAACGGTTTTGTCAAATGTTAAATGCAAAATCAGCACCAGCATCGCCAAATATATATAAATAACAGAATCATCTTGTCAGCAGCACTACTGTTCTATGGCAGTACCATTGACGTAAAGTACAGGAAATTTACAGAATTATGTTATAACGTTATGTAAAGGACCTTGGAGGAGGAGACTTGAAATGGTTTCCAAATGTGTTCGAAAATATGTCTAATAAAAATGCACTAAAAATTTAAAAGCCAGAGAATATTGCACATGTGCAAAAGAGACTGGAAAGTCATTTACATAAACTTATAAAGAATATGAAGGGTAAAAGTTCAGTGATGGCAGTCTCACTCAGGAAGAGGTGAGGAAGCAGCAGTTATATTATGGTTCAGTCATGAAAAGGAATAAATGTGATACAGAAGCCATGAGGATAGTAGTTTAGGCTATCTTCTTCCATAATGCTTCTACAGATGACAATCCACAGCTCGGACTTTGTGACAATAATGTAGATTCATGATGTCGATACAGGAAAGCACTTGCAACTGGAGAAGTTTATGTTCACCATCACTCCCAACCAGTTGCAATGCTAGAAGCAATTAATCCGAAATAACTGATCTAAATGACAGTGCTTACACAAGAAGATGCAAAATGTGAATGAATTTTCCAAACATTTGATATGGGAATGCCTGCCGAAAGCAGTGTTTGTTGGATTCAAAACTATAAGATTATCTGATGCCATAATTTGTTTTGGGGACACGACAGTTAGCAGGTGTGAAGTTCTAGAGACCGGCTCCTTGGTAGCCTCTATAGATGAACAGTAAAGGCAGAATGAGTTGTGCTCTTTGTATGTATCTCATGTGTTGCATGTCAAGCAACATCTAGTTACAAAGAACCATTTCAACTGTGCAATGAGCAAAACAAATAATATCCTTGATGTAGCTTATCAGAAGGAAACTATAGTACAAGTACTATCCATCAACAAGTAGTTTATAGTTCCACCACTCTTCCCTTAAACCCCTGTCAAATTTTCACTGTAGTTCTAAATTAAGTTTCTAGATGAGTCTTGCAATTTTTCAGTTACTATTTGCATAAAACCAATTGCAGCTCCTGACCATACTGTCAAGGCTTTGATAATGTTTCGTTCATTTTCCTAATTTGTCAAACATCGTAAAATTCATTTATGTATGCACATCTATTACTAGTGAAGATATTCGTATTAAATTGATTTTTTCTTTTTTTTTTAGCATTCAGATTTTTGTAAAAGACTTTCAATTCATATGATTATCTCATTAGATACTCCATAAATGTAAGACATACATATCGAAAGATTGCACAGAATGGATTGGTTGGTTGGTTTGGGGAAGGAGACCAGACAGCGTGGTCATCGGTCTCATCGGATTAGGGAAGGATGGGGAAGGAAGTCGGCCGTGCCCTTTCAGAGGAACCATCCCGGCATTTGCCTGGAGTGATTTAGGGAAATCACTGCACAGAATGGAATCAGAGATCTAAAAGTCAAGAAATGTATTATCCAGCTGACTACTGTTAACTAGTTTTCTGGACATCACAAAAGAAAATAGTGAATTGGATATCGCACAATTGTTACTTCCAAAAGGGGCACTCAGTAAAAAATGCAGATCCCTATTTTTCAAGGTAGTCTCCAGTCAATGTGGTGGCCTTATAAGCCACCTTACTGGGAGGTACCAGTCAACTGTTCGAGATTGCAGTCAACGTCGTGCTGCACCAATAACCTCCCCGTCATCCACGTATTGCTTCCCGTAGAGCGCATCCTCCATCGGGCCAAACAGATGGAAGTTGGAACATGCAAGATGCAGGCTATAGGGTGGACGAAGAAGAACACTCCAACAGAGATCTGTGAGCTACTCTTGGATGCGCAGAGTGTACGAGGCCTCGCATTGTCACGGAGAAGCAGAAATTTGTTTGCATTTTGGTACCAATGAACATCCTGAAGTCATTTCTTTAATTTCCTGAAAATAGCACAATAAACTTCAGAGGTGATCATTACACCATGAGGGAGGACATCAAACAGAATAGTCCCTTTAGAATCCCAGAAGACCAGCGGCATGACTTTATTGGCTAGGATGCGGCTTTGAAATTTTTCTTCTGAGGGCGCCACTCCATGTTTCTGGTTTGAACTGATGAACCGATGTTTCATTGCCTTTGACAATATTAGACAAAAGAATGTCATGAGTAGCCTCTTAATGTGCAAGCAATTTTGCACAGATGGTCTTTCGTTGTTCTTATTATGGTCTTTCATTAGGCAGTGAGGAACCCAGCAGTACTCCAACTGTTGGACGAGTGTGTCAGTATTACCAACAGAGATGCCCAGTTGAGCAGCAAGATATTTATTTGTGATCTATCGATCACTGCGAATGGTAGTGTCCGTGTCCGTACGTTCCAATATTGTGGGAGTCACAGCTGTCTGCAGGTGGCCGGCACGCGGAAGATCAGATAGGTATATGTGACCTCATCGCAATGACGACAAGATGCCTCACCCAATGATTCACCGTGCTTCTGTCCACTGCCAAGTCTCCACAGACATTCTGCAAGTGCCTACGAATATCTGTGATGCTCTGATTTTCCGCCAAAAGAAACTCAGCGATAGCTCTCTGCTTCGAACACACCTCCATTACAGATGCCATTTTGGGGGCTATGTATAGCGCCACTACCTATCAGATCTTCATGAAACTATAGAGGCTCACACGGGAATATTCCACAATATCCCACAACAAAACCCGCATTTACTTATTAAACACCCCCTGCAGCTGTATATTTCTGTGGCTCAGTCCATCCGGCACTCATTTAGAGAAGATCTCCAAATCAGAGCAAAGAGAGAGACTGCTGTTTGCCCTAACTGCACTAAACAGAGACTAGAATGAAATCAGCTTCACTATATGTTTCAACTTATAAATGAAGATGATACTTATTTTATGCAATACGTGCCTACATTTTAAACACTATTTATTCTAAAGATTCTGTACCTGGAGTGTTTGTTGTACTTGCTGATCTGGCAGGTGTAGTTAGAGGTGGAGACATGACGCTGTTTTCACCACACTCCTGATTGTTGACTAACTGTTTATGTGATAATTCAGAAGAATCTGGAAAACAGAAAAAAAAACTGGTCACGATGGAGTATAGCAATCACAATGTTGCTATCAGCAGTAAATGAGTATTATAATTATTCAGCAAACACAGTTGCAGTCACGTGTAAGTTATTGCTTTTTATTTGTAGATGACGGGTTTGGATTTTACTGTAAATATCATCATCAGATCTACATTCCTTGGTGATACTAGGAATTCCTTATGTGGAGCAGACCCATCCACACTAATGTTGAGAACACTGCGGCTGTGTTATCAATGCCAGCACGGATGGGCCTGTTTCGTGACAGGGATTCCTACTACCGCCAAGGAAAATAGATCTGATGATGATATCTGCACAAGATCGAAACTGATCATCTACAAATGCAAAGTAACAACTTATACACAGCCACAACTGTGTTTACTAAATAATTAAACACTTTTAGTTCACTTTTTCCTGGGGCAAGGTTCCAAAAAAATTACATTATATGATTAAACAGCATCTTGCTAAAACTTCCTTTAAGAATGTGTTAAAAATTTACGTATTAATATTCTGAATTAGGATAAATTGCTATTCACACATAGCGGAGGCAATTAGCAGCAGACATGCACATTTAAAGGTAGACTATGCTATAGACACAGAATAATGGGAATGTTTGAAATGAGTAGTGGCAGCCATTGGCAGGTGGTAGCACTGTGGGTTCGTGACAGTTACAAATAAACAGGCCGCCATTTCAGTAATCATGGATCAGTGAAACGGACAACAGCTTGTGGTAGCCATAAAAATGTTTTATGAAAACAATGACAGTTTGGTAGCGGCACAGAGGGAGTTTCGACATTTTTATAGTCTAGGACATCATGGTGCCGTTCTGTCGAAATATGCGATAAAATGTTGGATTAGTAACTTTGAAGAGACTGGATCTGCCCTCAAGAAAAGCCAACAGGACGACACCAAGAAGTGTGCATTCTGCAGCAAACAGTGATGTACACGATTCTGTCTTACGGAGCCCACAGCGTTCAATTCGTAAGTAAGCAGCAGTGGTTGGAATATCCCGGGAGTGTGTTCGCAGAATTCTTCATACTGATTTAAAATTTCATCCGTACAAACTACAGGTGGTGCAACAATTGTAGGACAACGATTACTGGTTACGATTAGGGTTCTGTCAACAAATGATAACAAAAATAAACAATGACAATGAATTTCTAAACAAGTTGTGGATGTTAGATGAGGCACATTTTCATCTCACAGGTTATGAGAAAAAACAGAACTATCGTTACTGGGTAAACACAAATCCTAATGACATTCATGAGCGCCCTTGACATGCTACTAAAGTGGCAATATAGCGTGGTATTTCAACACATGAGATTATCGGGCTGTATTTTTTCGCAAATGAACAGGGAAACACAATAACTGTCAATGCTGATTGTTACGTGGAGACGTTACTGTTATATCCGCACTATAACACAACAAATATTCTGTGATAACCAAATTTATTTGACCTTCTGTCACTCAAAACAAAACTTAAGTTCGACTACACAACACTTCGCTGGCTGTAGCGCCAAGGACAAATCAGAGCCACTAGTAGAGAATACAAGTCCAAACCACTGCCAACCAGTCGATACCAATGCGTCACAAGTTTCCAGCCAGGGAGGCCACAGTACGGTTCGGTCGTCGTGAATTCAGCAGCCGGGTAGTAACACAGTCATTGGCGAAGATTGAACTGGTTAAACAGGCTCAAGGAGCTCGCTTAAATCCGCAGGTCCGGCCAATCAGAGTGTTGGTAGATGGCGCCCTTATGCGGTTGCTCACTCTGGTGGCAAGGGCAGTGCCGCCAGGGTAATCCGTATCGATAGTGGTGTGTACGCTGCCGCTAACCCCGCGACGACGCGTTCACTTGCGCCAGTTGTTGACATCGTGTGCGGCGCCGGCGGTACTCGCTGTGTGCCGCGCGTGTTGTAGCACGCCGCGCCGAGTTGGCGGCTGCTACGCGGCGGCCGATACGACAGTTACGAACTTTCATTACACCTGCATTGAACAACTTCCAAATGTACAAGAAGCCTGGTTTCAACAGGATGGAGCGACATCACACGCTGCATGGCAATCAATGGCATATGTGCAAGAATTGTTTGGCAACCGTGTGATCTCACAATTCAGTAACATTCCCTGGCCCCCTAGATTGCCAGATTTATCCGTTTGTGATTTTTTTCTTGTGGGGCTACCTCAAGAGCAAAGTCTACACAACTTGACAAAGAACCCTGGATGAGTTCAAACAGAGAATTTGGGATGCAATTCACAGTATCCCAGCTACGATGTTGCAGTGGTCAATGAGGAATCTCAACAGCAGATTCCATGAAAGTATTCGTACAGGAGGACACCATCTAAAGGAAGTAATTTTTAAAAAATGATAAATGCCATCAACGTTTCATAAATGGCGAAGTTGTAAGGTTTCAATTCCTATGAATGCAATTTCTTTTCTTCATCATTTCTAGTTTCATTAGATTGTGGAAATGTTCCCATTTTTATTTGTCACCCTGAACATGGTAAATGTCGTTCCAGGCACTGAGGTCCTCTGAAGAAGGACTTTGAAAACTTATTCTACTATTAAATGTGCCTTTCCACCACACATTTTCCACTATTTAAAGTTTACTTATTGGCACACAAGGTAGCAATAACAACATTGCTGTAGTTAAGACAAATCAATCTCTAACATATATAACCGTGGGTTACAAAACAAAACAAATAACGAATTGTGTTAATCACCCTGCACATATTTGCAGACACTAATATTTCAAGTGTCCTATAGTTCCAATCCTCAATTTAAGTTTTCATCAAATTCTATTCTTACTGTTGTTATATTTGCACCTGCACAAAATTCTGGGAATGTACATGAAGGATGTCCTTCCATAGTCAATAACCAGGAAAATGTTGTGGTTCACTATAGTACAACAATGGCTCAGCAGATTAGATATTCCACTTTATAGTGATGATCTGAAATAAATGTAAACTCAAAACACAGTTTCTTGAACGACACTGAAAAGAAATTTAGTTTTCCAGGGAGCAAAAAACAGTTTCTCATTATTAATACAGATAAATCAAATGACACTAACTTCAAAAACTACTAGTTGTTTCTCCCTCTTGAGAGAGGCACAAAATGACATAATTAGGAGGGCATGGGATGGAGTGATGGTGTAGACAAACTGACTCACAAAGAGTACATCCATGCAATGGCTACACATACCCATTATCTATCAGTCCGCACACTACACACTTGTCTTTCCAATCACACACAGTTCTTCTACTCTCATTTTAAACAGAACAAAGAATTATAATTCATTTTCAAATACAATATCTGTAGAAACAGCTTTTAGAAAAAGAAATGGAATGGAGATAATTCACAATTTACCTTTCCACAGAATCACTGAATCACTTTATAGTTTTATAATATATATATATATATATATATAAAAATCAGAAAAATTACATTCTTGCATTAATATTCCCAATAAAATACCACTCCCTAATATACAAAAGGATTTTTACACAAGTTTCTTCATGAAACTGCAACCATTTATAAGTAAATAACGGTAATTTCAGCAAATAAATATATTTTATTTTCAAACATGACATCACTGCCGATCATCAGTTACAATAGGATAGTTTCGTTTTACCCAGACATGTTTCAGCACTTTTTGTGCTATCTTCAGTGGGTTATTTCATTTTCTTTTTTGTTACATATTAACATTTAGAGAAACGCTTGGTACAAAATATCTACAATTGTGAAATAATATAGATCATTTGTTTACAGTTCCTCCTCAGCTACTACTTCTCTTGGTATATTGGCATTGAATTCAGGTGTGTTTAGTTTTTCTTGTTGCTTTATGATGTGTTCAGTGTCTGTTATGATATTTTCTATTGTCTTGTGGGGCACCATTGTGTTTATGTTGGGTTTGGGACCGTATTCAAGTAGGCTGCTTTGTTTTTCAGATAATTTCCTGCCTGTTAGATTAATCAATCTTTTGTGAAAGGGGTGTTTGTTGTATTGGTGATGGGGTGATGGGACTGGGGGGTGCTTGTGTGGTTTATCATACATCCCAACAGATGAAACCATCAACATCATGGAAAGGAACCTCCAATTACAAGGATACATACCCACAACAAACACACAAGAAATATCAGCCATCCTCAAGCTCATCGCAGAGCAAAACAACTTCACATTCAACAACAAATTTTACTCTCAACCAGATAGACTACCCATGGGATCCCCAGTGGCCTTCTAGCTGACATTTTCCTCAATCAGATAGAAAAACATATCTTTTGGCAAAATAGTAATACTTAACAGTACAAAATAAGATATTGCTACATATATGTAGATGATATAATTTGCTTAATACATGAACCACAGCCTCACATAAAAGAACTTCATGACAACATAAACTCCATCCACCCAGAAAGACAGTTCACCATTGAAACACAGACAGACAGAAAACTTAATTTCTTAGATCTCACCATACACAAGAGAAACTACAAACATGAATTCACAATCTACAGTAAATCTATGATCACCAGCACCATTATACACAACCAACCCAATCACTCCATAACTCACAAAGAGGCTAGCTTCAGATACTTACTACACAATCTGCACAAAACACCCATGAACAAACATGATTATACACAAGAACTGAGCACAAGAAAACAAATTGCATAGGAGAATGGATATGATGCAAAGAGAGTAAACCACAAAATACAAAAACAAGCAACACACAGCCATGAAATCCAAAAACAAAAACAAACACAACACAACAACAACAAATCAGCAGACAGTAAGCAACAAATGGCACATAATGACTTACAACAGCAAAGTCACACACAGGGTGGGTAATATACTATAGAAACAAGGACTCGACATAGCATAGAGAACCAACAGCACAATACAAAGCAAACTTGGAAGAAATACCACCAACACTGACAAATAGAGCCAGTCTGGTATATACCACCTTACTTGCAACTGCTGTCAATCTGTATATGTGCGCCAAACATGCAGGAATTTCAGAACCCGGTATACAGAAAATCTCAGAGCACTGAAAAGCAATGCTCACACTCAACATTCGCCGATCACCTGATAGCACACAAGCACCACCCAACAAACATTGAAACTGACTTACAGTAGTAGCAGCTTATACCAAAGGTTAATGATAGAAGAAAACTAATGAATACACATCACTGTGCAATAAATCCCTGTTTGTCACAATTGAAGAACTACACAAATAACACCTATACCAAAACTACCCATAAAAAAATAAAAGAAGCCACCCATCCTCTCTCTCTCTCTCTCTCTCTCTCTCTCTCTCTCTCTCTCTCTCTCTCTGTGCCCCAGTTCTGAAACACACACACACACACACACACACACACACACACACACCAAACAACACAAATGCCAAATACATTTCAAACTTGAGCGTCTCACACAGACAAACATGCCACAAAACAAATTAATACTAAACAGCTACCACAACACGTAATAGCAGCAAAAATTCGTCCCATGTTTGAAAATTCGTAGAAATTGCATTGTTGAACGACCATAAGTCACAGAAATCAGCAATTCACCACGCCGAAACATATGAGAAAACAATACAGCATCAAAGCCGTCAGTTACACACAAAAAAGTGGTATGTATTCATTTCCATTCGTAAATGCATAATAAACAGAAAAATAAAAATTATGTTTTGCTATTTGCAGATGACAAGTTGTAAGTTGTGTAGCAGACTAAGCTACCAATATAAATACCCAGTACCTTCATGTAAGTTATATAAACTAATGCATACGTCCACGCTTTTGCCAATTAAGTTATAACTAGAACTTTAGACATGATGTAATAAACAACATACAGTGCATCAGGTCATTAATACATATCTCAACTGTGAACTGTAAACAAATGACGTAAAATATTTCATAGCAATTATTCATTCACAATTGTAAATATTTTGTACAAAAATTTCTCTAAATGTTAATACGTAACAACAATTTTAGAGTAAGAAAATAAAATAACCCACTGAAAATAGCACAAAAAGTGGTGAAACATGTCTGTTTTCATAGCAAGCATGTGCATAAGAAGAATCGCAACACCACAAGATGATTACTTCTATTACAGTGTTATGTTACTGATTTAATTCAACCTCCATACACAATGTTTATGAAATGTGTCGTCATAGAATAAATATGTTACATGAAATACAATTCCAGTTTTCTGTTTAGATGTCTCAAATTTTGTGGACCTCTATCAGCTCCTAATTACAAAAGTTGTTTCATGAAACTTGGTCATATATGTTTGAAGGATTGTACTAACTTATATACAAGGTCACTTCTGTGTTACAGTAGAGGCTCTTCCGGCAGTGACTGAGCTCACTAGTAAAACTGTGGCTCATATCAGCATGAATTACATCTGGCACCTGGGTTCAGAGGCCATTCTCGGTTCCTACAGGTGACTGGCTACTTTGGTGAAGATAGGTAGCCTCGTCCACATAGTGCTGCATCATTCCTAGAATCGAATGTGCGGTCCTCTGGTTTGGAGCGGGGTGGAAAGCTTAGACCAAAGGTTCATATGACTTTGTGACAACCTTGGAAAAAGATTTCTCGAACTCTGCTACTGAGTGAATAGTTGGTTTTTTAGGATATAGAAGATCTGATAAGACACCTTAAGATATCAGACAGGGAAGAATATTATTCCCATTAATTAGAGCACACTTGTCATGGCAGATTAAAGGAATAAAATGTTAATTTAGTATTAGTTAACAACAGGAGCCTCTATGGAACTGTCTACAGAGTACTATGGACAGAAAGCTGCCTGAAACAATATGTTGAAAGCAATGAAATTCTTTATTTCCATTGGAATGTCCGAGAGGAATTCCGTAAGTCATGGCAACTATGGTATATCTTGGGATAATGTGACAACATAAAAATTCCGCAACTTGCACTGCACCGCTACGGCAGGGTGCATCTGCATGCCAACAAAAAAATTGAATTCCAGTACAGGAGGTCATAGTAAGGGTTGAAAATACACACACACACACACACACACACACACACACACACACACACACACACACACACACACTTGGACTCTGTGTAAATTTATTGTGCACAGGTACAAATGGAACAAAAATGAATCAAAATCAACTACTGTGCTTGAAAGTAGTCTCCCCACGCATAAACACAGCAATGCCAATAAGGGGGAAGGTGCTGAATGCCATTGGTGTTGCCATCAATGTGTGTCACCAACACACCATGAGGACATTCGCCCTTCCCATGCAACCATTTCCTCAGTTGTGAAATGAGGTCAAAGTCGCATGAACTGAGTTCTTGTGAGCAGGGAGGGTGGGGGAGGATCCATCTTGTAGCATCGGCAACCTTACACTGAATGTTTTAATTGATAGTAGAGAGCCACAATTGTATGTGGTCACAATCTGCCTGTTTATTTTGGTAATTTATGCTGCGGGCTTTTGAACTTATTTACTGTGATTACAGTGATGCCACACATTTGCACTATATACTTACGGGATATCCCTCGTATACTGCAGAGAGAGATTGAACACTGGTGGCAGAGGTGTGCTTACAGAAGTGAAAACTACAGTTCCATGAACTAGTGTTGAACAGAAGGCCATTCGTACCTTCCTTGTAACTGTGACTTCAACTGTATAAAGCTGACGAATTGAAAACAAGGCAATGTCTACACACCAAATCAGAGGGTTACAATAATCCAGGAAAGTGCAAATACTAATATCAGCATCACTGACACTGAGCAATACATGACCAGAGATTACAAAAGCTTCTTCTCCAGTTTGATAGAACCTGTTACTCTGACAATCAACGGAAGCTGAAAGACATACGGAATCACTGAGTGCCATGAGAGCAATGTGACTGTAAACACTATTGCAAGTAGTCTGGTTAGTGATCATCCATTTGAGATCCAACAAAAATGTATTCTTAATTGGTTTCTTAAAAAAGATTATGATGATGATATACCACCAAAAGCTCCAAAGATAAAGGGCACTGCGAAACATGGCATCCATTAAGCACCATCATCACTGATACTTTGAAGAACCGATACAGAAATATGGATTGCAAAAGGAGAAACATTCTGATTCAGAAGGTGAAGTCTGAGAGACAGATTAAAAGTGCAAATGTATTAGTCACACTACTAAAGACATATCCAAGTCAAAATAAATACTGTTTCTATCTTGCTAACTTGCTTTGGGGTCTCTTATTGTGAAATTGCACAATTTAGAATACAGTGACTTCCAAAATGGCAAATATAATTTTTAACAATATTTCATACTTAAACCGATATAAAGCAAGGTTAAACATAAGTATAATAGTTAGCTGCACACAAAAAATCCATATAATAAACTAAATAGTTTCAGATGTGTCAAATAACTGATTTTCTCAGAAGTCAAGTTGGTGGACTTGTGCTGTTATGGAAGTCATGGCTTCAACTGTTCTAAATGCCTTACCTGAAAATCTGAGCAGCTACTTAGAGAAACAACTCGTGAAAATAACATTACATCTACCAGTGTCCAACAACCCTGAACTTCTCAGCTCCGTTAGCATAAACCAGGGAATCCCTGATCGTAAGGCCATTATAGTATCACGGAATACAGCCGTAAATAGGAATATAAAGAAAGAAGGCAAAAGGATAGATTGCTACTGGTACACACCACAAAGATTACGAGTTGAGTTGCATACACACTATCACATAAGCAAGCACATATGACCAGCATCTCTGGCAGCTCGGACCAGAATGCAACTGTCACCCTGAGTGGCAATGTGAAGTGGGGCAGAGAAGTGGCAAGGATAGCAGGATACAGGTGGGGGTGGAGAGAAGAGTGATGGATCCTACAGGGACTAGACGGAGGCATGAGAAGACTGTCAGGTGCAGTGCTGGGAGGCAGGGAGCTGGGAGGAGGCAGAAAAGGAAAGGAACGGGGAAGGGGAACTACAGGCAGTTGCATTGGCAGAGGGCCAACTTCCATCTGAGCAGTTCAAAAAAGCTGGTGGTGACGGAGAGAGAGGAGCCAGATGGCCAGTGAAATCAAGCATGTTATGTTCAGCTCCATATTGTGCCACAGGGTGATCAACCATGTTCTTGGCCACAATTGGCAAGCGTCCATTCATCCAGCTGGAATGCTGGTTGGTTATCACACCAATGTAAAACGCTGTGCAAGGATTGCTATTATATGATGCAGCTGCTTTCTCAGGTGTCCCGGCCACTGATGGGGTAGGATGTGCCTGTGACAGCACTGGAATAGGAAGTGGATGGATTGGGCAGGTCTTATGCCCGGCTCTTTCACAGGGATATGATACCTGAGGTGGAGGATGGGGGACTGGGATTAGGAGTGGCATAGGGATAGACTAAGGTAATGTGGAGGTTGGTGATTGATGGAAAACCACTTTAGGAGGGATGGGAATGATCTTGGGTAGACTGACCCTCATTTCAGAGCATGCCGACTGGTAACCAAAGGTCTGACGAAGGTTGTAGTTCAACTATTCCAGTCCAGATTGGTACGGGGGTGAAAGGGGCACTCCTTTGTAGCTAGATCTTAGGGGAGATTGGAGGACAGTGAGTGTTTGGGGAAAAGTTGACAGACTAGGTCTGGCAATAGTGCCTGTCTTTGAAGGCCTTGGTAAGACCTTCAGCTCTGCTGCAATCACTGCACAGATTTGTATATTGGTAAGATGACTAACCAGCTGTCTACCAGGATGAACATCCACTGGCAAACTTTGGCCAAGAGCATGGTTGACCACCCTGTGGCACAACATACAGCTGAACATAACATGCTTGATTTCAATGGCTGTTTCACAATCTGGGCCACTTGGATGCCCCCTTCCACCAGCAGCCTTTCTGAACTGTGCAGATAAGAGTTATCCTTAAAACACATTCTCCACTTACAAAATTATCCCAGCCTCACTCTGTGGTAACCTGTTGTCCACACACCCTAGACCCAACATTTTCTGTCCCGTCTGTCCAATCACCTCATCCCTATTCAAGCTCCCTCACCCTCTGCCAATGCCAATGCAACCGCCTGTCTTGCCCTTCCCTGCTCCTCTCCTTTTCCACTCCCCCCCACCCCCTTCTCCCAACGTCCCCACAGCCTCCAAATACTGCACCAGGCAGTCTTCTCGTGTCTCTATCTAGTCCCTGCAAACTATGCCAAACAGTGCTGCACCCTACAAACTCTCCCTCTCCTCTGTCCCACACCTGACTGTCACTCAATGTGACAGTCGCTCTTCTCCACCCCCCTCCCCCCACCTGTACTCTACTTTCCATCCCCCTTCCCTGCCCCACTCCAGATTTCCACTCTATGTTGACAGTCGCTTTGGTCAAAAACTAAATGCGTAACTATTATTTCATTGTGCCTGTCTACTACTCAAAGGGTAATCTATATGGTGATTAGCAATCTATCCAGATATTCCAACGTGGGGTTTTCACTGTTTGAAGAAATGTAGGAAGATACTTCCACTCAGCAAGAGTGACAAGGTACAGATTTCACATTACCTGAGCGGTCAACGTGAAAATTACATCCTCAGCAATGACAATGTTAAGCACTAATGGACAAAAATGAAGAGTATTGTACAATATGCTTTCAATAGATATGTGCCAAGCAAAGTTGTGAGGGATGGGAACGACCCATCATAGTTCAACATCAGTGTTAGAAAGCTACCATGAAAGAAAGCCACAATTCGAATTTAAATGTAACCAAAGTCTCACAGCCAAACAAAAACTAAACAAAGTAGAAAATCGTAAGGAGTTTTATTCTTACGTTAAATCAGAAAAGGGAGCAAAGCCATATGTCCTGACACATAGTGACCATACTGGCATCAAAAGCGCGCGCACACGCACACACACACACACACACACACACACACACACACACACACACACACAGAGAGAGAGAGAGAGAGAGAGAGAGAGAGAGAGAGAGAGAGAGAGAGAGAGCGGGGGGGGATTTCAAAAACACTGAATCTTTTTGCAAAACTTGTTTCTCCGAGGAATGTCATACTGTTGTTCCTCCTTTCAACAATCACATATGTCAAAATGACACAATATCGAAATAACTGAGCACCGTATAGAAAAGCAACTGAAATTGCACAGTAGATGAAAGGGTACTGAACCTGATGAGATACCAGATCTCTTCTAGACAGAGTACACAAAAGATCTTGCTCGTCTTCTACCAGTCATGTGCGTTAGACCAGGAGAAAAGAAGTGTTTCTAATGACTGGAAGAAAGAGTGCATTATTTCCATTTTCCAGATAGGTCATTGAAAAGACACACAAAACTATAGGGCTATACATCTCATGTCCCCCCCCCCCCCCCTCCGCCTCCTTTGAGCCATGGACCTTGCCATTGGTGGGAAGGCTTGCGTGCCTCAGTGATACAGATAGGCGTACCGTACGTGCAACCACAATGGAAGGGTATCTGTTGAGAGGCCAGACAAATATGTGGTTCCTGAAGAGGGGCTGCAGCCTTTTCAGATTTTGCAGGGAAACAGTGTGGATGATTGACTGATCTGGCCTTTAACCAAAACGGCCTTGCTGTGATGGTACTGCGAATGGCTGAAAGCAAGGGGAAACTACAGCAGTAATTTTGCCCGAGGGCATGCAACTTTACTATATGGTTAAATGATGATGGCATCCTCTTGGGTAAAATATACTGGAGGTAAAATAGTCCCCCATTTGGATATCCGGGTGGGGACTACTCAGGACGACGCCATTATCAGGAGAAAGAAAACTGGCTTTCTATAGATCGAAGCTTGGAATGTCAGACTGCTAAATCGGGTAGGTAGGTTAGAAAATTTAAAACGGAAAGTGGATATGTTAAAGTTAGATATAGTGGGAATTTGTGAAGTTCGATGACAGGAGGAACAAGACTTCTGGTCAGGTGAATACAGGATTGTAAATATAAAATCAAATAGGAGTAATGGAGGAGTAGATTTTATAATGAATAAAAAAATAGGAGCATGGGAAAGCTACTATGAACAGCATGGTGAACAGCATTGCAGCCATGATAAGCACGAAGCCCACACCTACCACAGTAGTACAAGTTTATATGCCAACTAGATCCGCAGATGATGAAGAGATTGAAGAAATGTATGATGAGATAAAAGAAATTATTCAGATAGTGAAGGGAGACGAATATTTAATAGCCATGGGGGACTGGAATTCGGACAGTAGGAAAAGAAAGAGAAGGAAAAGTAGTAGATGAATATGGACTCGGGGTATGGAATGAAAAGGGAGCCGCCTGGTAGAATTTGGCTCACAGCATAACTTAATTACAGCGAACACTTGGTTTAAGAATCACGAAAGAAGGTTGTATATGTGGAAGAGGCCTGGAGACACTGGAAGGTTTCAGATAGATTATATAATGGTGAGACAGAGACTTAGGAACCAGGTTTTAGGTTTTAAGAGATTTCCAGAGGCAGTTGTGGACTCTGACCACAATCTAGTGGTTATGAACTGTAGATTAAAACTGAAGAAACTGCAAAAAGGTGGGAATTTAAGGAGATGGGGATGAATAAACTGAAAGAATCAGAGGATGTTGAGAGTTTCAGAGAAAGCATTGCGGAATGACTGTTAAGAACGGGGGAAAGAAATACAGGAGGAGGAGAATGGGTAGATTTGAGAGATGTAATAGTGACAGCAGCTTCAAGTGTGGTTAGCTGTTGAAGTTCCAAGTGCGTACTTTTCTAGAAGAGTCAATCAATAAATTGTTTTCTCCTAGGTATATCTGGTATATCTCACAAGAAGATCATGAAGGTGAAATCAGAGAGATTCGAGCTTACACAGAGGATTACCAGCAATCATTCTTCCCACAAACTATACATGACTGGAATGTACCCTCCAAGGCACCTTCTAAGGAGGTTTATGTAGTAATTCACCGATTACTGTTTTTTGACTCTGGGAATCTTACACAGGCCATCCTATCTCATGGGTGTAAGACAACACCAATAGCCATCAAGGTGTTCTACTTGCCAGGCATAGACATATGCTTGTAGCCATGAAAGGGTTGACGAGGCTTAATTAATCCTGAGAATTAGCTACTCAATTCGCATACAACATGCTTTTTGCATTAGTAATGACATTTTTAAGAACCTTCCAGTACGGTTTGTAATGGGCTACTGCAGCTAGATTGTGATTATGTCTAATATTTTGATATAACATGCACTTTGTTCTACACAATATCATTAGTCCATTACTCAGCCACACAGCTTGCCTCTTAGTGTCTGTTTTAAATGTGCTAGTGGAAAGGAACTTTCAAAGAGCTTGAAAATGTCTTGAGGGAGAACATATTCATCATTTGTGTTACCTGCATTGTAAACATCTTGCCACAAATTTCCTGTACTTTAGTAGCCAGAGACAGTGGTCGTGTGTGTGTGTGTGTGTGTGTGTGTGGGGGGGGGGGGGTTCTTATGTGAACATGTGGGTGTTCCCACTTTTGGGCAAAAGCTTAAATGTATAGCAGTCTGTTTATTGTTATATTTAACATGAGTGTGCACAAACTCCTTTAAGAGTTACAACTTGTGCATGATGGTTTGACAGGTCACTTACCCTTTTAAAAAAGGAGTCCCCTCAAATAATGAAACATAAATAAAAATGTTGTCAGCTGATGTGCTACTGTTCACAGCACCCTGGTTGGAAAGAATACAGACTACATCAGGTGATATCCTTTCCCTGACACAATCACTTATAAAAATTAATATTAAAGTCACCACACACAACTAATTTTTGGTACTTTGTATAAAGTGAACCAAGGACTCTATCTAGCTTGAACAGAAATGTAATGTTATGGAACCTATCGATAATTATAATTAAAAGTTTAGTTTCAGTAAATTTAACTGCTCCTGCACAACATTCAATGACCTGTTCAGTGCAATGGTTTGGTAAATCAACAGAATCAAATGATATGCCATTTTTTATATGGATGGCCAATACCCCACTCCACAAAAGCACACTGAAAAATAGTCAGCTAACTTCCATCCCAGTATAGGAGGCCTATGAATTGTCTCACTGCTTAAGTGGTGCTCTCTTATACAAATAATGTCAGAGTTGACATCAATAACGAGTTCACCAACAGGGATACCTGTCAGCTGACTTCAATCTAAAATAGGTGCAGTTCTAACACCAATTACTGCAGCAATTTTCCTCGAGAGTGATCCCACAAACCTCCACTACACTTTCACTCATAAGCTTTGCCAGCTTCCTCTTCTCATACCCATCGAAATGCAGGCCATGCTAGTGAAATCTGATCTATCAGTTGACTCAACTGTCACCACTGCAATGTGAGCCACACTCTCCAGTATCAGTACCTTCTCAAGACCCATGTTAACACATCTAAAAGCTGTATTAAGATTGGACAAATCATGGTGCTGAAACAGCTGCAAGAAGAACACATTTGTCCCACCAGTATGAGTAGCTATGTTTTTCTGGTCACCCTCTATTTCACACCCCTTCCCTGTCGAGACCAATCCCCATTCCATACACAATAACTATCTGATTTCTTTTGTAAAATCTTCCCTCAGTGCAGCAGCAACGTCAGTTAATGCAGCGATGGCAGGCTTCTTCCACGTGGCTGTGTTCTGCCTAAGGATTACTTGAAAGTTATTCGATTTCCTTGTGTTTGTATAACATTTGTACACCACTGTGACAACATACCCCTGAGGCTTCAGTGCCCATCTCACCAGTTGACCCAATGGATCCTTCAGATGAGTAAGCCAGCATATAGATGGTCTGCTCCAACAGTGAATGATTTGCCAAAGGAATATGGCCAGAACTTGTTGATGGCCCAAGGCACTCTTTCAAGGTTTTACAATAGTGTGTTTCAGATTTTGAGAGTAATCTGGAAACATAAGCTATCACCGTTTCAGCATCTTCCTGAACATGCACTAGAAGTACAGCTATCTCATAACGATTAACAACAAATGCTAGAACAGGAGAAGATACCAGTGTCACCCCAAGTACAAGGAAAGATCTTCCTTGTATTTCATTCCAGGAAAATTTGGAGTCTTCCTGCACTAGTTCTTGCCAGGGATTGCTTTGGAACATAAGTCCTTTTTGAATTGTTGGTAATATGAGCACATTCCAAGAAAACTTTTCACATCATGAATGTGCCAAGGAGTCAGAAAATCTATCACTGCTCTCATATTCTCTGGTTCACAAAGGACTCCATTGTCGTTAATTAATTGCCCCAAGATTTTTATATCTTGGGTGATGAAGAGGCATTTTTTCGGATTTAAGCCGAGGCAGCTTAGATGATCTTTAAACATATTCAATAAAACAACAATGTCATCCATATAGCAACGACACAGCGTCCATCTAAGATGTTGAAGCAGGTGCTCCATCATACTCTTGAAGGTGGTTGGAGTGTTAAATAGACCAAATGGCACAACTTTGAACTCATGGAGGCTGTCAGGTGTTACTAAGGCATCCCTTTCCTGGTCAGCCTCATCAACCTTGGTTTGCCAGTAGCTTGTCAACATGTCCATAGTTCAGAAATAATTTGCTCTTTTCAAGCAGCATGGCAATATGTGGACATCTTTTATTGTGATTTTGTTCAGTTGTCAGGATTTGCAAGCATCTGAAAATTGGCTCAGAATGGCTAACACTCACACACATCGTCGTCGGTCAGGGCAGGCAGGTCGGTAGTAGCTTCCTCCATTGCATTGTCTGTAATGCTAGGTGAGATTAGCAATGGCACAGAGCTGCCCGTCCTTTACTGGTTTGGCTGTTTCTATGTTCATACCTTAGGGATTGGCTGCTCATGATAACTGGGGATTCACTGTTGTCTTTATCCACCTGTAACACTTACGATCATGGTTGGTATGTAGATTTATTTTCCAGGTCCAAATAGCTTTTTGCATTCAACAAAAGCTGCATAGTTTAACAAGTATCTAAACTGATAACTGGTAACTCATTTCATTGATTAAGGCAGAATGACTACATCTTCAACGGTAAACAACTACCCCCAGAAGGTTATTGTGGGCACTTGCTGGAACAGCTTTGTCAGTCCGGAGCTCTGATCCTCCACAGTCTTCCACTGTTTGTGATGCCTGCAGGAACTAATATCTGAGATTAACATTACAACTACATTCCATTAGAACAACAAAGAAGGGTAACTGTTCTGCCATTGATAGTTATTCTTACAATACATGTTCCTGTTGGCTGTACTTATTTTTCATTTGCAACCTTCTGCACAATCACTTTTGTATCACAGAACACAAGTTGTCTTTAGCTGGCAACAATAACCACTTGACATTACAGGAAAGGAAGTCCCCGAATCAACTAATGCCTGGACAGGGTGGCCGTTGATGAGATTTCTTGACATTTTGGTAACAGGTACCTACATAGGATTTTCATATATGACGGCTTCATTCTTGTCACCACACTCAGTTTTCCTTAATTCAGCAGCCAGGGCTGCACAGTGACGTGGAGGTGCAATGGTGTGTCGGGAGTGACCTCGTCCAGGATACGATGACGGGTTTCATCCCACTAGAATCATCTGTAGCTGAATGTTGTGATATTCAACACTACACCTAGCAGTGCAATAGACATTGAACACTCATCATCTGTTGCTGCAGCAGACTAAACATGTCTAGGGTGTTGACAGTAGAGATATATCGGTTGGTTTTCCTCCATCCTCCAAACGTCTGTTCTTCTGTCAGCATTATAAATGGGAGGAGTAGTTTGCTGTATACATGTTGGTCGCGTACTGGGTGGTGGTTTGACAGATGAGGCACAAGTCCAAGTCAGTTGAGCCCATCCTTCATGAAATGTTGCACTGGTGGCAGAGTTTGTTGCTTAAGATTGATGCACTGCTACTTCAAAATTCTCTATTACCTGCTGGTGTACGGGATCAACTTTCATGGATGCCATAAACAGTCATATCTCTTCTCTTACTACTCTGTAGCTGAATGTTGTGATATTCAACACTACACCTAGCAGTGCAATAGACATTGAACACTCATCATCTGTTGCTGCAGCAGACTAAACATGTCTAGGGTGTTGACAGTAGAGACATATCGGTTGGTTTTCCTCCATCCTCCAAACGTCTGTTCTTCTGTCAGCATTATAAATGGGAGGAGTAGTTTGCTGTATACATGTTGGTCGCGTACTGGGTGGTGGTTTGACAGATGAGGCACAAGTCCAAGTCAGTTGAGCCCATCCTTCATGAAATGTTGCGCTGGTGGCAGAGTTTGTTGCTTAAGATTGATGCACTGCTACTTCAAAATTCTCTATTACCTGCTGGTGTACGGGATCAACTTTCATGGATGCCATAAACAGTCATATCTCTTCTCTTACTACTCTGTAGCTGAATGTTGTGATATTCAACACTACACCTAGCAGTGCAATAGACATTGAACACTCATCATCTGTTGCTGCAGCAGACTAAACATGTCTAGGGTGTTGACAGTAGAGATATATCGGTTGGTTTTCCTCCATCCTCCAAACGTCTGTTCTTCTGTCAGCATTATAAATGGGAGGAGTAGTTTGCTGTATACATGTTGGTCGCGTACTGGGTGGTGGT
This sequence comes from Schistocerca americana, assembly GCF_021461395.2. NCBI lineage: Eukaryota > Metazoa > Arthropoda > Insecta > Orthoptera > Acrididae > Schistocerca > Schistocerca americana. Next base: position 514,420,187 of record NC_060119.1, on the reverse strand, counting down.
TTGACAGATGAGGCACAAGTCCAAGTCAGTTGAGCCCATCCTTCATGAAATGTTTGCTGGTGGCGGAGTTTGTTGCTAAAGACTGATGCACTGCTACTTCAAAATTCTCTATTACCTGCTGGTGTACGGGATCAACTTTCATGGATGCCATAAACAGTCATATCTCTTCTCCTACTACGTGATGTATAAGAGAGGTGAGAGTCAGTGGTCTTCTGTACCTGCCGTAAGGATCACATTCGGCAATCTTTCATCTCTCTTTCGTCTGACACTCTTTCTATGGCATTCCTTTGACATGTTGCAATAGTTGATGAATCTCTTTGTTTTTGTGGGATCCTAGACCTTGGTACATGTCTTCTGTGACTCCTTTGATCAAATGTGTGATTTTGCTGGTTTCTGTCATGTTTGGAATGTGACACAAGGCCAAAACATTCTGTATTTTTCCGTGACATTGGGCCCTGTTATTCAATTTTTTTGTCAGCTCAGTGGTCTGGCTGCTGATACTCAGAAAATGGTTCCTTCACTTTGGCCTGGAATTTGTCCCTGATAGCAATCTTCCCTTTGTTGATCTCGAACCACTGCTGTGCTGTGCCATCCACACACCATGTCATCTCACCAGTCTGATTTGGTGATTCAGATGAATCTTTTAGCCATTTCATCAGGTCCTCACCAGCTGGATGGACAAATGACTTACTGCTGCTTTGGAATCCACTGGTCTTCTGAATATACAGGCCTTGGGAATGATTTACTGCTCGTTTTCTGGTTCATGTCCTTATAGATGTGGTTTTTACACTGCCTAACTGGCGCCACATTGATGTAGACATTTTCAGCTACCAAATGTCTCCACCAAACAATGTCACATTGTAACCACAATTGAGCCCAAATCCGAAAGCAGGGTTGTCAAGGATGTACAACACTTAACAGTAAAAGCACATTTATTACGCATGCCGATGTAGAGAGAGCACAGAATTGACTACTATACGAAGTGTGCATACAGATGTTGAATATTCCAGAATAAGCAAACATCACAAACTTACAAAGTTCTGAGAACCTTCTAGAAATGAGAAATACTAAGTAACAAATACTTGCTGGCAGTCAGATTTGAACTGCAACCCACAGCACAGCAGCTAGTGATGCCAACCACTATGTTAACATTGCATGGAGCAAAGCTTGCTGTGCAGTGAATTATAAATACAACTTCTTAACATAAAAACCATATTAGTTTTATGTTACTTTGAAAATCCAGCTTCTTTTTGCACTACTGAGTGTTTGCAAACTGCTGCCAAGAATAGCCTGTCGGTTTATTTGTTCCCAGTAAATAGCATCATTAACAGTAACTAGTTGCTATTTTTACTTTACTGTAGGAATTAACCTGTATTTTCAAACAGCCACAGTCTCATAATACTGATTTTCAATAAAATAGCATTAACTTGACATACTGTAAAGAAGGATTATGGGCTACACTTGACAAGGAAAGCTAACTTTGTCTAGTAACAGTGTCTCTTATCACTCCCCCTCCTCCCCTTTGTGAGCTGGTGGATGTAAGGTCTGGCCTTGAAATTATATGACAGCATAATTGTAAATACCACACACAAATGTTATTGGAAATTAAAGCGTCCCACACCTGTATAGCTTCTGCAGTTAATTTGAGAAGACGTCACTTGCTTTTAATTAGATCTATGCTGGAATTCTAAGACTGCATAATTTTAATCCTTAATCTTCATTAGCATCAACATGTATTTTAACATGTCTATGGATTTGTGCACAAGACAAACTAAATGTCACACTTAAATGAGCTCAAAGTGCACTGAAAGCTAATTTGAACAGTGTTCTTCTCAGGAAGACAGAAGAAAGTCTCTTTCCATACATCACGTTATATTACGATAAAAACTTTCTTTGGTGAGTTGAGAAGAGTGCATACAGATTTAATTACTGGTTCCTAGATAAGTGGAAACACACTAAGAGCCATCCTTTCCCTCAAGTGCACTAAACATCCTTTCTCTTTTTATTTCACTCCTTCAAAATGGAGTTGGCCATCATGTAACAATCAATTACAAATGCTACACAACAATGCCGGAAATATTTTTGCAAGTTGAAATTATGCAATTGCTGCTGTTACATACGGTTCCAGCAAGATGTGGCAACTGCCCACATTGTGTTTCCAGCAGTTCTTATGAAATGTTTCTGGCTATTTTTTCTTCCTTTGGGGATGTTCCTCGGCCCATCCTCACTGTATCGGGTTACTTTCTGAGTGCTTTTTGAAAATTAAAATGTATGAGACAGGTCCACCCACTAGCAATGCACTGAAAAAACAAATATGTAGATGCACTGGAGGATTCTTAAATGAAAGTATGTGAGTTATGGGTTTTTTCCAGACCAACAATGTGGCTGCATTGAGAAGAAAGTTTGTCATTTTAACATTATATTTTAAACACGTCTTGAAAATTACTTTTCAAGGAAAAATGAAAGGATCTGTCAGCAACAATACATTTTTCACTTAATTAAGGCATTAGTCACACTTAAAAATGAGAAGCTGTTCTTTTCTGACTCATTCACTGTCTGACCTATAGTGTACAGAATTATATAAAATTTTATATCAATAGAAAATTATCTGTTTACTATGAAACATTTTTCAGTAGAAATGAGAAGTTTCTTCTGTTTGTTTGCTTAATTACAAATGGGCTGTTTGTTACCGCATGCAAATCTCAATCATAAAAATGATTTTTGTCAAATTAAAGATGGATTCCACAGCATCATGATTATTGTATGCTGGGATCACATCTTACCTTACACAAATATCTAACATAACTGGAAAATATGTTTACAGACTGTATTGAAATGAAAGATTGTAAAGCTGAACAATATTAAGACACTAATAAGAAGGTCCACATAAAGAAAAAGTTCCTTAACTTTTTTGTTGGATATATTAATAAAGATTGTCCCATTACAGCCTGGTAGACAAATGCACATTTAAGATCACTAAACACAAACAATGAAAACTGCTACTGTAATTTTCCTTCATTAGTAAATGGTTTTGGAAATATACTGTATAAACACAAAATGTGACAGGTTCGGCAACTATAAAGAGAGACAATTGGAAAATGTGTCATCATTATCAATGAATCGTTCAAATTCATGGTATATAACAACTGGACAGCTGAATGTGTATACAGAGAGTGGTCCAAAAATGTAGACATTCTCTGATAGTTAATTTCTTTGGAAGAAAACGACACATCATTGCAATTTTGTGCGGTAGCATTGTCGTGATACATTTCATTTCTTGAATGAAAGATATTACGTCCTTAAATACATGTGTCAGAGAAAAGGTGTTCGAGACAGATTAGTCGATAAGTGCTGAGCACCTCACTGTTAGGAGGTGTTTTAAATTGTAGGTGCTGATACCAGAGCTAATGGTCCAGTGAGTGTACGGAAGTGGGTAGCAGTTAGATGACCCTACCTGCTGAGTTGGAGATAAGAGTTCAACGGAGCAGGCAGTACGGTAAAAAGAACTCCATGAAATTCAAGAATGCAAAATGTCAAAGATAATGAATGTATTGTAATTGTTCACTATCAAGTTGAATATCAGATATCTTATGTTTGTAGTACAGAGAGGAAGTAAACAAGTTGGTAACTGCCCTCATTTATCATGTACTGAGTTGGGATTTTGAAGATAATACAAGAAGGTGAAGTGGATATCCTTTCTTATTTATGTGGTGGAGTGAATGAGAATGAGAAGTTAATTTTCAGCCTGTAAGGAGGTGAGGTATGAACCAAGTTGGAGGAAGAAGGCACACAGATTCAGGGCATAGACTAGTTGGACCCTGATTAATAATACTTAATGGTGACCGAATATTCAGTAAGCAACATTCATTGTATATAAAAGGAGTGTTCAGGTGGCAACTTATTTTCAGTGTTTGGTGCACGAGGTGAAGTATAACGAACTACCATGCGGCACAAACCAAACTGAAACATTTCAACATAGTTCATTGTTTTCTCAATAGATCTTGGCACACGATTTTCAGCTGATGACAGAGCAGCAATGAATGAAGTTAAGCCTATAATTTGAGAAGGCCATATTGAAGGGGTACTGGAAGTACGAAAACACGATTGAGGTACAATGGCAATGGCGTAATGTGTACAACACTCAACCACCAACATGTACAACAATTTATCATATTCAGGATAAATTTGAAGCCGACATTGTGCTGAACATTTTACAAGGTCACCTCAAAAATCTGTGAAGCAGAGTGCATGTGACAGTGAGGTAAGCCAACCAAGCATACAACGGATTCTCAACGCTGCAGAATGGAAAGTATACATACGAAGATTGCTGCGTGCTATGAACAAGGACAATTTGTATTGAAGGATGGAGTTCTGCAAGTGGTTTCAAGATATGCTTTCCAAAGATGAACGGTTTGCAGGGATGGTTATCTGGCCTGATTAGGTGCAATTCAAACTGAACCGCCACAACTGCGAGTACTGGGCTCCCAAAAATCCTCACATTCACATGGATAAACACGTTAATCTACCGGGAGTTAATCAGGGTGTGTACGGGGACAAGGAAAAAAAATTCCCGGATTTTTCCCGGATATCCTGTTTAAAAAATATGCTTTTTCCTGGGCGAAAATAAACTTTTTCTGTGCTAAGTTGGGTTGGGTTGTTTGTGGGAAGAGACCAAACAGCGAGGTCATTGGTCTCATCGGATTAGGGAAGGATGGGGAAGGAAGTCGGCAGTGCCCTTTCAAAGGAACCATCCCAGCACTTGCCTTGAGCAATTTAGGGAAATCACCTAAATCAGGATGGCCGTACACGGGATTGAACCGTCGTACTCCCGAATGCGAGTCCAATGTGTTACAACTGCGCCACCTCGCTCGGTCCCATGCTAAGTGACAGGAGGTTTTCCGTAAATTTTCCATCGGACCTGTAAAACTTATCAATTCTTTGAATGGTTAATGTTTCATATACTCATGTAGAACTTATCGGGGGAAAAAAAGATGGGGGAGAGACGTTTTGGAAAGACTTAATGAAAAAAAGAGAGAAGTTTTGGAAAGACCTTTCATTTGCAGCAACATACGCTGCATATTTTCGTATTACTAAAGTATAAATTCGAATTGCACCAAACACAGCGCGTTAGTTTCTGGAGCGTTGAAACCGAGGTTGCGATATCCTTTCGTAAGCCAATCATACAGTATCTCATGCCACGTGATCTTGTCAGCTGATGACAGCAGATATTCAGAGCATAAGGCCCGTGTTATAGTCAGCCAATAGCAAGTTCACTGGTTACGTAGCGCGAACACACAAAGAGGAAAAGTTAACGGTTTATATTAATGTACATAGGATAGCTACAAGAAAAGCTAATCTTTCACATGTAATATTGATCTTTTTTCCGTGTTATACTTTAACATACATCACACAAATCTGCCAGTAAATTTAAAATTATGACATAAATGTCTGGGTTCGAAATTCTTGTAAGCGGCTGGTCCTCAAACAGCTCAATTTTAAACGCTCTGTGATTTAGAAATCCATCCCACTTTCTCACACGTAACATAATTCATCTTGCGTAAAAAGAAATTTACTTTGAAAGTAACGCTTTTCGAACCACCGTTCGCAATACTATCCGGAGACTGTTAGAAATACACTCCTGGAAATGGAAAAAAGAACACATTGACACCGGTGTGTCAGACCCACCATACTTGCCCCGGACACTGCGAGAGGGCTGTACAAGCAATGATCACACGCACGGCACAGCAGACACACCAGGAACCGCGGTGTTGGCCGTCGAATGGCGCTAGCTGCGCAGCACTTGTGCACCACCGCCGTCAGTGTCAGCCAGTTTGCCGTGGCATACGGAGCTCCATCACAGTCTTTAACACTGGTAGCATGCCGCGACAGCGTGGACGTGAACCATATGTGCAGTTGACGGACTTTGAGCGAGGGCAGTGCCGTAGGGGACCGCACCGCCACTTCCCAGCAAATTAGGGACACTGTTGCTCCTGGGGTATTGGCGAGGACCATTCGCAACCGTCTCCATGAAGCTGGGCTACGGTCCCGCACACCGTTAGGCCGTCTTCCGCTCACGCCCCTACATCGTGCAGCCCGCCTCCAGTGGTGTCGCGACAGGCGTGAATGGAGGGACGAATGGAGACGTGTCGTCTTCAGCGATGAGAGTCGCTTCTGCCTTGGTGCCAATGATGGTCGTATGCGTGTTTGGCGCCGTGTAGGTGAGCGCCACAATCAGGACTGCATACGACCGAGGCACACAGGGCCAACACCCGGCATCATGGTGTGGGGAGCGATCTCCTACACTGGCCGTACACCACTGGTGAGCGTCGAGGGGACACTGAATAGTGCATGGTACATCCAAACCGTCATCGAACCCATAGTTCTACCATTCCTAGACCGGCAAGGGAACTTGCTGTTCCAACAGGACAATGCACGTCCGCATGTATCCCGTGCCACCCAACGTGCTCTAGAAGGTGTAAGTCAACTACCCCGGCCAGCAAGATCTCCGGATCTGTCCCCCATTGAACATGTTTGGGACTGGATGAAGCGTCGTCTCACGCGGTCTGCACGTCCAGCACGAACGCTGGTCCAACTGAGGCGCCAGGTGGAAATGGCATGGCAAGCCGTTCCACAGGACTACATCCAGCATCTCTACGATCGTCTCCATGGGAGAATAGCAGCCTGCATTGCTGCGAAAGGTGGATATGCACTGTACTAGTGCCGACATTGTGCATGCTCTGTTGCCTGTGTCTACGTGCCTGTGGTTCTGTCAGTGTGATCATGTGATGTATCTGACCCCAGGAATGTGTCAATAAAGTTTCCCCTTCCTGGGACAATGAATTCACGGTGTTCTTATTTCAATTTCCAGGAGTGTAGATTCGATTTACCAGTTGCCAGAGAGCGCCAGAAGACAGGCATTATTGTGCGTGAGCAGCTGCAGTGCGGTAGGAAACCCACATGTAAATATGTATAAAGCACTAAGAGAGCTTACATTACAATGTAAAGGAAACAGGGCATCAGAGGATACTCCCAAGAGCATCGAAATTTCGTAAACCATGCTAAAATGCATAATTCGGCTTTAAGTGCATATTGGTTTTTTCCAGATTCACAATGAAGTAGGTCCCATCTGATATAAAGTTTTTCGTGTGGTTTTTGGGATGTAAATTTTCTTGGAGTACCAGTACTCTACGATCTCATTTTTGTTTCTTTATTATGGCATAATGACACACATGGCAGAAGATGATAACGTGCACTTGAAATTCAGTGAACAGTTGGAACTAACCAATACTGTGCAATGAAACACTATGTTACAAATAAAATGATTTGCCTCAGGTGAAAGATTAATAAAGCCAAATTTCTTTAGCAAAATAGCTTCATTGTTCTGCAAGGCGATTAATGCTTGACTGCTAATAACTTGGAAATACAATAAAATCAGAAAACTGAAACTAAAAATATATTTTTGCCCTCCATAATTATGTGAATGTATTTTAATTCACTTGTTAGAAATCCGTTTTGTTTTCATTTGACGTGGGAGCTGGAAACGAAGAGAAGCAGCAAAATCATTTAACGGAAACACGGGTCACGTGGAGACTAATCCCCTCCACACTACAACTCTGACAACTCTGCGCATGAACGAATCTGGCAGCTGGGGCGCGCAAGAAAAACTTTTTTCGTTAGCATCTGGCTGCTTGCTGCTAATGCCTATACAGCTAACAGCCGCACTTCAAGTAGCGGGAAGCAGAGAAGGTACTGCTTGTACGCGAGTCAACTGCACATGGACATCAGCCCGCTGGCAACTGGTCGAACGAATCTAATATGAACAGTTGCGATGTCATGTTCATAGCAAGCAGTTTATTGTTACGAAGAATTACATAGTCTTCACCCTACGGCCTTTGACATAGTTTTGCTATTTGCAGACGCTTGTGCATGCAAGGTGTTTTGTTGTTGTAAATTGCGCATTTCCTTTGCCACTAAAGTTTTATTTTTTTCCCTCATTTATATTTTATTGCTGCAGTATCATTCTCCAGTAGCAGGATATTGTAACATTCTTTGCTAGACAATCAATTCTTACCAGTCAAAACTACAAAAATTTAACTGAAAAGTAAAACAATGAAAAATTCCTGGAATTCTGAAAAATTCCCGGGTTTTTCCCGGTTACCTCCCGGATGAAAAAATTCCCGGGTTTTTCCCGGGTCGTATACACCCTGTTAGTGTGGGATGTGGTCTGTGTTCAAGCAGTTTGATCAGCCTATTCTTCTCTGAAGGTACCGTAACGAGTGAAGTGTATTTTCACACAATGCAAACATTGATTTTACCTGACATCTGAGAGGTGTTTGGAAATGAAAGATTTTATCGACAACAACTTGGATGAAAATCTACCTAGACAATGCCCAGGTCGAAGAGGAGCTGTTGAGTACCCATTATGATACCTTATACCTCTTTACTTCTACCGATGGGGGAAGGCAAAAAATGAAGTTTATCAACAGAAGTCAGCTGCAGTGAATGAGTTGTGAGTAACCATCAAGGCATCACGTGTGGACTATAGTGAATGAGTCTTGAGAAACCATCGAGGCACCCTGTGAGGCAATCACACAGCAACACTGACAGCAACAGTTCAGTGGCATCAACATTATTTGGCTGTTAATGGAGTGGCACTTTGAACACACAAAATAAACTTCTCTCCGTGCAAGAGTTTTAACGATATATCATTTTGTTCTATTAATATTGACTATCAAAGAGTATCTATATTTTCTGGACCCCTCTGTAGATGCAGTTCTTTCCCACTAGTTCTTCAGTGGTTTACATGTCAGTCACACTTTCATTATTTTACTCTTTTCTCTGTCCATTGGCAAACACTGTCATTATTTCTCAGAATAGAAAAATAATTCATGCTGAAACTAAAATGGACACTACAACATCAGGCTTTGTAGGGCATACCTCACAACAAATTGTAACAAGAAGCTGTGGAGCCCAAAAATCTATTGCTTTTCCAATAAAAATCCATTTCTCAAGTTTTTTGTATTTTTTTAATGGATTTCAGAGTTCCTGCCTCAACTGTCTTCCAGATATACAATGGAGAAAAGTTTTCAAAGATTTTTTTTACAAACCTATTTGGAATGACAGAACATATCCTAATGCACTTATTTTTACATTAGTACAGATTACACATCCGAGAACTTTTAGTTTTGTGCTAGTGTTTCTCCCTGGCAGCTCACATAGTCACCTAGCATTGCTGTCAACTGAAACAGTGATCTCTAGTCAAGCTCCTTAAAAAGAAACAGTTACACTTGGATGTAGCCCTACACATTTTGAAAAGGGCAAAATGTCAAGATTGAAGCAAACATTTGCCTCAACAATGATATCTTTTCAGTTTCTTTTATCTTCATAGTGTAGATGGTTAAGTCAATAATATTATTAGACGAGAGCTTCAACATATTGCCAGTGCACCAAAAAGTGGTTGCTGAAGGACTGGACCACTCAGGACAGAAGCAATTGAATTACATTCTCCGCCAGGGTTTCGACTACCTTTCATCATACCCTGAAACGAGAAATGTCTTGCCCACTACCCTTCCCAACCCTCCCACAGTGGTACTCCGCCGTCCATCGAACCTACCGTATTTACTCGAATCTAAGCTGCACTCTTTTCCAGTTTTTGCAATCCAAAAAACCGCCTGTGGCTTAGAATCGAGTGCAAAGTAAGCGGAAGTTCTGAAAAATGTCGGTAGGTGCCGCCACAACTAACTTCTGCCGTCAAATATATGTAGCGCTATACAAGCATGTTTTGCAGGCACAATGATAAATACTGGCGCCAAAACCTCTGCATCAGTGAACGAATTAAAAAATTCAATGTATTACAAAAATCTGACTGGCAAGACTGTTTGGGATGTTTGTCAACTCTACGTTCTGAATTTTTTCCTACGTGTGAGACGAGATGTTTGCTAATAGGAACTTTTTGAGTTGTGAATCACATGCAGTATTCTCTTCACCATAAGAATAATACGAATAAAAACCAAATAGCAGTCTCTTGCCATTGTTTCGCTAATGAGACGATTTCTGTGTTTTTTTTTTTTTAATTGTCTGCGGTGGTAGCGCGCACAAAAGCAAGCCATGCCACGAGCGGTGACAGGCCATAAACACTCATTATCAGAATGTGACAAACAATGCATGACACAGTACAATAATGCATTTTCAGCTTAGAGTGACGTAAACACCTATAACAAAAAGAACGGAACAGCACTTATCAGATCAAAGAAAAATAAGCAATTAATTCAAACCAGACGAAGCATGGGAAAAAGGAAGGGTACCCGTATAAATACGGACGGAGCACCTGACGCATAGTAATGGCTACCTGGTAAAGCTTAAACTGCTAAGCTTACGACTCGAACCAAACTACTGTAGCTGTATGGTGATTCATTCTACCTAAATTGTGTCTCATATTACAATGGACCAACTTTGTTTCTCTCTCCCCTTGAATTTCGAGTCTCAAATTTCAGGTGCGGCTTAGTTTCGGGAAATTCTTTTTTCCTTGATTTCGAGTCTCATTTTTCATGTGCGGCTTAGATTCGAGTAAATACGGTACATATACATCCGTACACAACTCCTGCTTCCAACACCTTACCTCATGGCTCATATCCCTGTAGTAGACCTCGATGCAAGACCTGTTGCATACAGCCTCCCACTAACACCCACTCCAGTCCGGTCACAAACATCACCCATGCCATGAAAAGCAGGACTACCTGTGAAACCAGTCATGTGATCTACAAGCTCAGCTGCAACCAATACGCTGCATTCTATGTCAGCATGACAACCAACAAGCTACCTGCCCGCATGAATGGCCACTGACAAACTGTGGCCAAGAAAAAGTGGACCACCCTGTTGCTGAGTATGCTGCCCAACATGACTATCTTCATTTCAATGATTGCTTCACAGCATGTGCCATATGAATCCTTCCCACCAACACCAGCTTTTGTGAATTGCACAGGTGGGAACTTTCCCTGCAATATATCCTACATTCCCGTAACCTGCCTGGCCTCAACCTTTCTTAGTCTTTGTCCTCACTCCTCCAGCCCCTTCCCTGTTCCCATTCCTGCACTATACAGCCCTCATACCACCGTTGCACCCAGTCTTTTTACTTCTCTCCTTTTCTGTTACTCCCGCCCACCTCCCCCACCTCTCCCCTGCCTTCCATCTAACCCCCCAACTGCACATAGCTGCCCTACCCTCTCTCCATCTTGTCCCTGCACGCTCCCAGGCAGCACTCCACTGTCCCCCAGCCCCACCCTACTATCCCTCCCCCTCCTCACCCCAGCTTCCTCCTTTTCCCCACCCAGTTGCCACTCCCATCATGCACTGGTACTGTTGTTCACAGTGCCACTTCAGTTGCCAGAGACTATAGTCGTTCATTCGTTCGTGTGTGTGTGTGTGTGTGTGTGTGTGTGTGTGTGTGTGTGTGTGTGTGTGTGTGAGATCTATTTTTGATGAAGGATATACTGGCTCAAAGCTAATTTGTGACAATTTCCTTTTCATAATATTGATACCAAATGAAATGTTTTTCAAACAGATAAATTCATGTGCAGCAGCATCTTTCCAAGTCAAACAAAGCAACTTAAGATCAGTCTTCATAGTAGGTTGCCAACCGTTAGCAGGTATTTGCTACAAACAAGATGAGTGCAACACTACAGCTCCTGTTGGTTAATATACTTCAATTTTTCTTGTTTAGAAATATTATGATGAGCTACGTGATTACAACTAAAGCACTGAAGATTATACTTGAGAATTAAGAATTTACATAATTTCCGAAACATAACAGCCTTTTTTATTATAATAAATATGCACTGAATAACTGCACTCTTTTACTTATGGTATTTTTTGTTATTTGCCCAAGAGTATTACTTTTTAAATATTCTTACTGGTTTGAGTTATTCTGTTGTCAGCTACAGAGCTCTCCAATTTACTACTGAGAATCATTTTCGTCCTTCGAGCACTAGATTTTCTGTGTCCAGGAGAACTAAGCAAAAGGGAGAGCTCAAAAGAAGGGCCAGTTGACTAAAACAGATAACAAAATATGTGGGCCAAACATTTATTATGAGAGCTATACATATACTTTCCACTTATTTTCAAGAAGATCAAAATTATTCTTCAAGCAATTTATGTGCTACAGAACAAGCTATCTTGAATTTTTTGTCCGAGGCTTCAAATAGGTCAAATCTGAAATATTCACCTAATAAGCTGAGGTTTGATAAGTGTTCCAGAGATCATGTGCCAATGGATGTTTTACCACCTACAGATTCCCCACCGCCACCACACACACACACACACACACACACACACACACTTAGATAATAGATGTATAGTGAGTAATTTCAGCTTCAGAATGAATGTATTCTGTATGCTCAGCAGCAGAAGCAGAAAGATAGGAGCACCAAAAACAGGTAACTAACTACATGGCAATGAGGTCACAACAAATGGTTGTGCCCCACAGGTTAGTGGGGAAAATTTAAGTTGATTTAAAGGTAACACATGCCATGTGAATGCACACATTCTAGCATTCCTGATGGCATCTGTTCTAGTGGCTGAGAATGTATGCCCAAGGAAGTGGCATTGGCCCAATGTAATTCCTAATATATATAAATGATTTAGGAGGAAATCTGAGCAGCCATCTTAGACTGATTACAGGTGCTGCTCTAATTTACAATTTAATAAGTCATCAGAAGATTAAAACAAATTGGAAAATGATTTACACAATAATAATAAAATTAAATATATATTGGTTAAATTTCAGTTACCCAATAAATACATAAATTTAAAGGCTATCAATTCCACAAAATACCTAGGGAGTCTAATTACAATAAAATGAAAGTATAAATTTGAATTCCACCAAACATGGTAAGTTAGTTTCCAAAGCACTGAAATCAAAATTGCAATGCCCTTTAGTAAGTCAACCATAGTCTGTGCCACATGATCTCGCCAGCCAATGACAGCAGATATTCAGAGCATAGGACACATGATTTAGTCAGCAAATAGCAACATCACTTCAGTAGCCCTAACAAACAAATAGGAAAAGTTGATGGTTTAAATTAATATACATTGAGTAGCTACAAGAAAAACTGAGCTTTCACATATAATTTTTTTTTTTTTTTTTGGTTACACTTTAAGATACATCACACAAATGTGCCAGTAAAATGTAAATTAATGACATAAAAGTCTAGTCTTCTGGGCTCGAAATTCTTCTAAGTAGCCAGTCCTCAAAGTGTTAAGTTTTAAACAACAGTCAAACACTGTGTGATTTAAGAAATTCATTGCACATTCTCACATGTAACATAATTCATCTTGCATAAAAGGAATTTCACTTTGAAAGTGATGTTTTTCAAACTGCTGTTCACAATATTTTCTCGAGACCTGTTAGAAATGTGTTCACTTCAGCACTTGCCAGACAGTGTTGGAAAACAAGTGTAACTGAATGCGCACAGCTACAATGATGTAAACTAAAATTTATAATTTTGCTTGAAGTGCACATTCGTATGTCCAGATTCACAATGAAGTACGACCCAAAGTGATATTAAGCATTTCAGTGTAGTTTTCGGGACATAAATTTTCTTCGAGTGTCTGTATTGTACTGTACTGTACTCTTCTGTACCAGGGTGTATACATGGATACGGAAAAAAATTCCTGGATTGAAAACACTTCTTTTCCCAGGTGAAAATACACTTTTCCATGTTAAGTGACAGTATACTTTCCCTCTTAACTATAAAACGTATCAGACCTTTGAATTGTTAAGCATTTATACATGTCACAGAACTCCCAAGCACTTTAGAAAACCAACCCCAGGGGGAAAAAAGGCGTTTTGGAAAGTCCTTTGATGTGCAGCAACACATACGCTGAAAATTTTTGTATTACGATACACTGCATAATTTCGTATTACAGAAGAATAAATTCGAATGCTACCAAAGACAGCACGTTAGTTTCCCTTAAGATGCATCATATAAAAGGGATAGTAAAATTTTAAATAATGACACAAATGCCTGGTCTTCTGGGGTTGAAATTCTTCTAACTGGCTACCCCTCAAGGTGTTACCCTTTAAATGAGAGTCAAATGTCTGTGAGTTACGAAATTCAAAGCACATATTTGCATGTAACATAATTCATCATGTGTAAAATAAACTTTACTTTGAAAGTAACGCTTTTCATAACACCATTTGGAATATTTTCTGCAACCTTTTAGAAGTTTCTTCAGCAGTTCTCAGAGACCTCCAGAAAACAGGCACATGTGTGGCTACAATTACATAGGAAGCCCGTGTGTTCGTACTTATATAGCATTCTTACATTAAGTCATAAAAGAAACAGGGCCATCAGAGGATACTACGAGAGCATTGGAATTTCGTAAACCATACTAAAATGCATAATTCGGATTAAAGTGCACATTCTTATGTCTAGATTCACAAAGACGTAGGTCCAAACCTGATATTAAGCTTTTCAGAGTGGCTTTCCAGATGCAAATTCTGTTGAAGTACTAGTACTGTAATACCTCATGTTCGGTTCTTTATTATGGCATAACACTATGCTTGCTGGAATATGAAAATGTGCACTTGAAATTCAGCAAATAGTTGAAACAATCCAATACTGTGCAATGCGACACATTGCTTCAAATAAATTGACGGCCTATGTAGAAATGATAAATAAAAACCAAATTTCTTTAGCAAATCGAAAAAAATAATTTCACTGTTCTGCAAGGCAATGAATGCTTCACTAAAAAAAAAAAAATCATGGAAATACAATAAAATCAGAAACTTAAACTAATAACATGTTTCAGCCTTCCATAATTATGTGAACGTATTTTAATTCACTTGATAGCTTCCAGCTACAGAAATCTGTTTCGTTTTTGTTCAACATGAAATTGTAAACAAGAGGAAAGAGCAACATTACTAAATGTAAACATGGGTCACATGGAGACTACAGCCCCTATCCCACTACACCTCAGACTGCTCTGCACATGCACAAATCTGATATCTTGGGTGAACCCGAAAATTTTTTTCCCGGTAGCATCTGGCTGCTTAGTCCTACTGCTCATTCAGCTAACAGCCGCATTTCAAGTAGCCAGAAGCGGGAGAATTTACTGCTCATACGCGACTCAACTGGGCATGTGCATGAGCCTGCTAGCAACTGCTCTGTGACATCTCGCACATCGGAAGCAGTTTGTTATGAAGTATTGCACTGTCTTTGTACTAAATCCTCTGACACATTTTGCTGTTGGCAGACGTTTTGTGCACTGTGTTTGGTAGTTCTAAATGGCGCATTTTCTTTTCAACGTAAGTTTTATTCTTCTCTTTTTCTTGTTTATGTTTTACTGCTGCAGCACTACCCTGTAGTAGTGGGATAAAGTAAAATTCTTCGTTAAATATCAGTTCTTACAAGCCAAAATTAGAAATTTTAACTGAAAACTAAACCAATGAAAAATTCACAGAATTCTAAAATTCCCAGGTTTTTCCTTGTTTTCTCCTGGTTGAAAAAAATCCTGGGATGTATACACTCTGTATACTGTACTGTCTCATCTTTGGTTCTTTATTATGGCATAATGCCACACGTGCCAGAAGGTGAAAATGTGCACTTGAAATTCAGCAAACAATTGAAGCTGGCTAGCACTGTGGAATGAAATACTTCATTTCAAATATGGTAAATATACTGCCTCAATGGGGAAGATTAATAAAATCCAAATTTCTTTAGCAAACCGACCAAAATAACTTTATTGTTATGCAAGGCAATTACTGCTGACTGCAAAAACACAGAAATACAATAAAATCAGAAAGCAAACTGATAATCAGGGTTGCCAAAAGTTTCCCCAAGTGAAATTCCCTGACATCTCCCTGATTTCCAGACAAGTTTTAGTATTTCTCCCTGACAAATTTTGAGATTGATTGATTGATTGAGAGGGTTATGGGACCAAATGGCTAGATCATCAGTCCCACGATCCCAAAGTTACTCACAGAAGAAAGAGGGTCCACTAAAAGTGGATGGATCCAGTCAGGGGAGTCAAACTATAAAAGAAGGAAATTGAAACACACACAGCAAAAGTCATGAAAGGTTACACCAAATCTAAAAACTCAAAAAAAGAGTGATCTTTCCATGAGGGAGTGGCCATGGGGTTCCAAGACTGAGAAAATGTGAAGAGAGGCCCCAACAACAACAACCATGCCTCTGCTCCAGAAGTAAGGCAAAACCTTATATCTGGAAATAACCACTTTCGTGGAGGAAACTGAGGACCAGTTCGATCACACATGAGTTGCCTGCTAATATTACAATTAAGGAAGACTATAATTAGGACAAAGAGATAAAAGAAGGGGACATTCCACCAATATGTGGTATATCTCCAGGGGACACCACCTTGACCGAAGAACTGTCCGTGTGGGTGGAGAGGCTTGCGTATCCGGGTGAAGCTGAGGGCTATGCCGAAGGTAGAGGACCTACTGCAGGAAAGGCCTCAGCCGATGGATCAGACTAAGAGGAGTGTCCCACAATGTCCCATCGTCCCTATCCACTCCTAGTCCTACCCAATTCCCTTTCCCAACCCAAGGTGTGATGTGATCTGTGCCGAGCAGTGCGTGGCACATGGGAAGATGTGTCACAAACAGAGCCTCAGGGCTACCGGGCGACCTCCCAGAGTAAGTAGCCTTCCATCGTGCAGGGTACTCATGGTATGGACCATGTAGATCCCCAATTCTCGTGGGATCAATATGGACACGGTTAATGAAAATACAGAAAAACAAACAGGGCGAACTGAGACCACAGACACCCAAACATCAGGTTCAGGACCAATGGAAGGAATTCCCACAACTGAATCAGGATCTAGACCTGAGCCAGAAGTGGGAACTGTAAGCGAGAAGTTGGACCAGATCACGATTAAAGCCTTATCTGGGGCCCAGAGGAGGAAACTACTCAGGGAACAGAGGAAAAAGGAAGGGAAAGAATGGCTTCCTAAAGACAAGTGGAGGGAATTAAAGGGACTGGAACCTAAGACCCCCAAGAAAAAACTGTCTCAGGTTGAAGGGGATACGCAGACCATCACAATGCCGAAGAGAGGCAGCAAGAGGATAAGGGAGGAATTTAAGACTCCCTCCTCCCTGGATAAGCGAGCCCAAAAAAACATGGCAAGAAATATGGAAACAGATGTATAGTACAGCAGTCTTGGTTTTTAAGATAGCAGTTATCCAGGAAGGCTATCCACTGGTGGCCATCACCTTGCAGCAGGAGGAATCTGTACAGATGGCCCTCTTTGAAAAGATTGGAGGGGTGGGGGGCACTGGTCCAGGACCCAACTTCAGGAGGGTCTATCCAGATCGTGATGCCCTCATTTTTTACTGTGAGGGTGTGCACACAGTGGAATGGCTTAAGGACAAGGTGCCCATGATATCCCTGTGGGAAGATACAAAGCTCCTGGGCAAGACGGCAGCAGAACTTCTAAAGACCACAAATGTATCAATATGGTTACCTAAGATCCTTAAAGATGTCTCTCCTAACACTCTGTTCGAGAAAATAGAGGCTCAGAAACAAAAAGTCTTGACAGAAGACTGGACAGTGACCAACCAGAAGGTTGTACCGCAAGGACGAACCCCGGTGACGGAGGTCGCAGAGAAGTCCCTGAATGTGATGTGAGAGCAGGACCCGAAATTGTTTTCAGGGTTCTCACAGGTCACCGTTGGGGTTCTCAAAGACTTCAAAAGCAATGCAGGCAACAAGATGGAGACCGGAGGTGCTGCAGATTAATCTGCAGCACAGTAACGGGGCCTCTGCTGCCCTGAGCCGCTGCCTGGGGAGGCAGGAAGTGGACGTGGCCCTGATACAAGAACCCTATTTATACACTCCTGGAAATGGAAAAAAGAACACATTGACACCGGTGTGTCAGACCCACCATACTTGCTCCGGACACTGCGAGAGGGCTGTACAAGCAATGATCACACGCACGGCACAGCGGACACACCAGGAACCGCGGTGTTGGCCGTCGAATGGCGCTAGCTGCGCAGCATTTGTGCACCGCCGCCGTCAGTGTCAGCCAGTTTGCCGTGGCATACGGAGCTCCATCGCAGTCTTTAACACTGGTAGCATGCCGCGACAGCGTGGACGTGAACCGTATGTGCAGTTGACGGACTTTGAGCGAGGGCGTATAGTGGGCATGCGGGAGGCCGGGTGGACGTACCGCCGAATTGCTCAATACATGGGGCGTGAGGTCTCCACAGTACATCGATGTTGTCGCCAGTGGTCGGCGGAAGGTGCACGTGCCCGTCGACCTGGGACCGGACCGCAGCGACGCTCGGATGCACACCAAGACCGTAGGATCCTACGCAGTGCCGTAGGGGACCGCACCGCCACTTCCCAGCAAATTAGGGACACTGTTGCTCCTGGGGTATCGGCGAGGACCATTCGCAACCGTCTCCATGAAGCTGGGCTACGGTCCCGCACACCGTTAGGCCGTCTTCCGCTCACGCCCCAACATCGTGCAGCCCGCCTCCAGTGGTGTCGCGACAGGCGTGAATGGAGGGACGAATGGAGACGTGTCATCTTCAGCGATGAGAGTCGCTTCTGCCTTGGTGCCAATGATGGTCGTATGCGTGTTTGGCGCCGTGCAGGTGAGCGCCACAATCAGGACTGCATACGACCGAGGCACACAGGGCCAACACCCGGCATCATGGTGTGGGGAGCGATCTCCTACACTGGCCGTACACCACTGGTGATCGTCGAGGGGACACTGAATAGTGCACGGTACATCCAAACCGTCATCGAACCCATCGTTCTACCATTCCTAGACCGGCAAGGGAACTTGCTGTTCCAACAGGACAATGCACGTCCGCATGTATCCCGTGCCACCCAACGTGCTCTAGAAGGTGTAAGTCAACTACCCTGGCCAGCAAGATCTCCTGATCTGTCCCCCATTGAGCATGTTTGGGACTGGATGAAGCGTCGCCTCACGCGGTCTGCACGTCCAGCACGAACGCTGGTCCAACTGAGGCGCCAGGTGGAAATGGCATGGCAAGCCGTTCCACAGGACTACATCCAGCATCTCTACGATCATCTCCATGGGAGAATAGCAGCCTGCATTGCTGCGAAAGGTGGATATACACTGTACTAGTGCCGACATTGTGCATGCTGTGTTGCCTGTGTCTATGTGCCTGTGGTTCTGTCAGTGTGATCATGTGATGTATCTGACCCCAGGAATGTGTCAATAAAGTTTCCCCTTCCTGGGACAATGAATTCACGGTGTTCTTATTTCAATTTCCAGGAGTGTATAAAGGGGGCATATCGGGCCTCAGTGGCACTGGAGGTAAAATGATTTATGCTAGAAATCTAAGAAACTCCAGAACATGCATCTATGTAAGAAATGGAATTTCTTTCATGCCAATGATGGATTTCTGCTCCAGGAACCTAGTGACCATTAAAATGCAGCAATGTGAGGAAGGTGTCATGAGGTAAATTATTTTGACCTCAGCATTCCTTCCTTACGAAAGCAGCTCTCCTCCTCCTTTGTTGGTGAGGAGACTAGTAGAGGCTTGCCATCGGCAAGGTGAACAACTGCTGGTGGGATGCGACGCCAATGCCCACAACATAGTGTGGGGCAGCAAGGACACCAACTGTAGAGGTGAGTACCTTCTTGAATTTCTGTTAGCTAACAACTTGGAGATCTTGAATAAGGGCAATGAACCTACTTTCAGAAATTGGTTCCATGATGATTGGCAGCTATGTCAAACAATCGCATATGGTGTAAAGAGCCATCCTCATCGGACCACATGTACATTAAATTCAAGGTTGAAATGGGTATCAGACAGACCATGACCTATAGGAATCCCAGGAAAACAGACTGGGAGACACACAGAAGGGACCTTGACTTAGGCTTATAGGAAATTAAAACCTCGATAAGGAATCCAGTAGAGTTTGAGGAAGTAGCAGCATAGTGACCTCATATCAGGACAATCTACAAGAAGTGCACAAACAGGAGGGTGGAATAATAACTTGGAAATTCAAAGAAAAAGGTACGAAGACTGTTTAACATAGCACGACATAAAGCACAATGGGCTAAATATCGTGAGGCCCTTGTCAACTACAACCTTGCAATCAGACAAGCAGACACGACATCCTGGAAGGCATTCTGTGAGGAAGTGGAGAACATGGCTGCTCAAGCCAGACTTCACAGAGTCCCACTAGAGTACCAATCAATCCAGGACATACGGTGAGGAAAGAGGATGGGAAATATACAAAGACAGGATATGAGACACTGGAACTGCTCCTCAAAACTCACTTTCCTCAATATGCTCTGCCGGACAACACAGACCAGAATGTAATCCCGGAGAGATAATGGTTCTCAGGCAATCGAAGAGAGGACTGTGACTTGGCAAAGGAGTGTGTGGACTTTAATAAAATCCAATGGGCGGTGGGAAAATCCCAACGTTCAAGTCACCTGTCTCAGATGCAATTTTTCCAGCTCTCCTGCAACAGGCAGAAGAGAATCTCATAAAAATCCTATGCAAGTTATTCAGCGTTAGCCTAGCAGTAGGAATCATTTCCAATGCTTGGAGGGCAGTGAAGGTTGTCTTCATTCCAAAGCCAGGGAGGACTGATCATACCAAGGCGAAGGATATGACACCAATCAGTCTGTCCTCCTCCATTCTCAAAACATTGGAGAAATTGGTCAATGTATACATTGGGGAGAGGAGGCTAATTAGGGCCCCTCTACATTCAAACCAACACGTATATCAACCAGGTAAATCGTGTGTGACAGCTCTCCACCAGCTCATTGGGAGGGTGGAGAAAGCACTTCACTTCCAAGAAACAGCCCTCTGCATCTTCCTGGATATCGAGGGGGCCTTCAGTAATACGACCTTCGTTTCCGTGGTAAGGGCAGCAGAGGTGCATGACCTGGGGACCACTACATGTAAGTGGACCAGGGCCATGATTAGTGGAAGGAAGGTAGAGGCTACCATGATGAATGAAAAGATGGTAATTAACACCACTTGAGGCTGCCCACAAGGAGGAGTTCTGTCACCTTTATTGTGGAATCTAGCAGTGAACGAACTCATTGAGGAACTACATTCCACATAATGCTTCTGTCAAGGATACACAGATGACTTTGTCATAGTAATACTTGGCAAATTTACTGACACAGTTAGAAATCTGACACAAGGAGGATTGGACATTGTGCAAAATTGGTGCATTAAACAGGATCTGAAGGTTAATCCTAAGAAGACTGTTGTGGTGCCATTTACGAAGAGGCATATCCAACGCTCAAGTTGGAATCTAAAGCTCTGCAATGA
Source organism: Schistocerca americana (assembly GCF_021461395.2). Taxonomy (NCBI): domain Eukaryota; kingdom Metazoa; phylum Arthropoda; class Insecta; order Orthoptera; family Acrididae; genus Schistocerca; species Schistocerca americana. Next base: position 514,398,895 of record NC_060119.1, on the reverse strand, counting down.
AACTCTACCTGTGAAGGGGATAGTGAAATATCTAGGGGTAACCTTAGATGAGAAACTAATGTGGACCCCTCACATTAAGAGTATCTGCTCCAAGTCAAAAAGTACTCTAGTGAATACCAGAAGGCCTTGTGATAAAAACTGAGGCCTAAGCCCCAGAGGTATGCACTGGATACACACCACAGTGGTTAGACCTAGGATATCTTATGGGGCCATAGTGTGGTGGGAGAAGGTAGAACAGCGGGTTGCAGCTAAGGAACTTGCTAAGATGCAGAGACTGGCCTGCTTAATCATAACAGGCGGAATTAGCAGCATATCAACCGCTGGGATGGAAGCCATGCTAGACATGCCTCCACTACACCTTTGGGTCACGATGGAGGCAGCAGATGGGGCATACAGACTCAAAATTGGCAAAAACTGGATCTCATCTGGATATCCCGGATCACACACAAACATAGTGAGTGGGGTAAACATAGAATGACTGGGGAAATGCCTGCCGACTATATAATAACTCCCAACTGCTTCAAGAAGTCTTACAACAAAATAATTGGAAGCAGGGAGCAGTGGGAAAAAACAGTTCGACACCGTACGGGGGACATTGTTTGGTTCACCGATGGGTCAAAATCAGACTAAGGTATTGGGGCAGGGGTGTACGGGGTTCGGCCAAGACTGGAGGGCATCATCTCTCTAGGAAAACTGGCCTCTGTATTCCAAGCTGAAATTACTGCAATCAGGACATGTGTGGAGGAGAACATGTGTAGGTGCTATAATGACCGTAGCATCGATGTCTATTCAGACAGCCAGGCAGCTCTGAAATCACTGGCAGCTCCTGCAACAAGATCTAAGATTTTTGCAGAATGCCACAGGGCTCTGGTGAAGCTAGGGGGGAAGCAACAGGGTAAACCTAGTGTCGGTCCCTGGACACTCAGGGATCTGTGGCAACGAACAAGCCCACAGATTGGTGATGACTCCATTTATTGGACCGGAACCTGTCGTGGCAATCACCAAGGCTATGATCAAACTAGAACTATGGAAATGGCTCAGGAAACAGCATGCAGAATATTAGATCAAGGTCTATTAACAAAAACACGGTAAGGCAATGACACTCAAGCCATGTTTTAAAAGAAACTCTAATCCTGGGATTGAACAGGAAAGAGATCAAACTCACGACTGGACTGATGATCGGCCATGGGAATTTCAAGGAACACCTGCACACAATGGGTATAACGGAAGAAGACCCTAAATGTAGGATCTGTGATGAGGGTGAAGAAACTGCATCACACCTAATCTTCGAATGCACGGCATTGAAGAGCAAATGCAAAAACTAGTAAAGGTACTCCTTGCACTATTTAAGGGCATTGGTTGACTTTACTAGATATATAAGGAGTGATACTGCACAATAAACTCAGTTTTGGTGTGGGCAGTGGCTGGTTGTACCTAAGCTGTTTCAGCTTCCCTGTCAAAATCAAATCAAATCAATATGTGAGATACCATCAGCCTGGCTCCACAATCATATTCTGGGGGTGGTTTGTAACATAGGAGGAAACAATGGGTGAGCCTTGTATGACCAATGCGTAGACAGCATGAAGCAAGGAAGACCACCACAGCACAGTAGTCCCCTTGATTATGCTGTGTTTATTACTGAGAGCAGTAGTGCACCAGATGTCATTATACTTTTGGGCAAAGAAAGATCTGACATAGATCTGCATATCTGCAGCTGGAGTCATGAAAGAGAATGGAGGGTGAGTATCAGTTTATGAAGCCAAAAGGTCAGCCAGTTCATTGCCTGGGATACCCACATGACTTGGGACCCAGACAAAGACAACTGAGCAGGTGGCACGGCCAAAGGAAGAGAAATGGTCACGGATAGCAGAGACCGAAGTATGACGAGAGCAGAAGGCTGCTCAGGGATTCGGCACATATTAAAACAATGTGGAGGGAGGCCTGAGTAACAAAATGGAGGACCCTAGTAAGGGCTAGCAGTTTTGCTGTGAACACACTACGTAATTCCAACAATAAATGGTGGTCTAAGCCAGTAGCAGACGTGAAACCATATCCCATTTTATTTATCGTCTTAGAACGATCAGTGCAGAAAATGGTAGCATCCTGGAACTCTGCAAGGATGGAATGTATAAGATGCTGGAAGACCGTAGGGGCGACAGACACCTTACGACCCTGGCGTAGGTCGGTTCTAATCCGTGGTCTAGGCACCATCCGAGTGGGGTGTGAGAGGAAATGCAAGGGGTGCATTTTAGTGAATGGAGATGGAGGAAAACCCGACAGGGGGAAGTGAGATGCATTTCAGCCAGCAACCCCAACCGTGGGCAGTGATCAGGAGGGAGACATTCCTCACTTGGAAAAAGGACAGAGTACACGGGATGGTCAGGGCATCTGTGAATGGCAACTGAATAAGAAACCAGGAGTTGGCTTCGTCGTATTTGTAGAGGGTGAATCCCCACTCGTGTGAGGAGACTGTCGATGGGACTAGTGCAAAAGGCACCGACAGCTAGACGCACCCCAAACTGGTGAACAGGATCGAGTATTTTGAGAGTGGAAGGAGCCACTGAGCTATAAACCTGACTCCCATAATCTAGTCTGGACAAGTCCAGAGCATGGAAAAGAAGGAGAAGAGTAGCATGGTCTTCATCCCAAAATGTGTGGGCCGGGGGGCAGAGAGTATTAAGCTTCTACATGCACGTAGTCTTCAGGCAACAAATATGGTAGAACCACGTCAGCTTTTCATAAAATAAGGCCAAAGGAATGGAACTGTGCTGCAACATCTAGGAGCTTGTAGCCTAAATAAAGTTCTTTAATCAGGGTGTACTACAAATTGACGACAGTGTACTATGAATTGACGACAAAAATGCATAATTGGCATTATGGAGCAAGAGAATTGGAAGCCTTGGGAGACAGTCCACACACAGAAGTCCGTCAGATGGTGCCCCGGAGCTGTCACTCAGCAGTCGCTACCGAGTGTGAGCTACATCAGATGCAAACATCATTGGCATACAATGCCGTGGTAACCTGAGGGCCAACAGAGATTTCAAGCCCATTGAGGGCTATGAGGAAGAGTGACACTTAATATAGAACCCTGTGGGATACCGTTCTCCAGAATCCGAGGGGTGCTAAGTGAAGTGCCAACTGGAACCCAGAAGAAAGGGTGGGATAAAAACTCGCAAATAAAAATCGGAAGGGGGCTACGAAAGCAATGGGGCCAAGCCGTGTTGTATGCCTTATGCAGGTCAAGGAAGACTGTGACAAGGTGCCAACAGTTAGTAAAAGCCTGTTGCATTGCAATTTCTAATCTGACTAAATGGTCAGTTGGAGTTTGTCCTTCCCGGAAGACACACATATATGGTAACAAAAGGCCAACATAATCTGAAGCTAACCATTCTCTCAAGCAGTTTACAAAGTACACTCGTCAGGCAATGGGCGATAGCTGTCGAGAGACGTTTGGACCTTTCCAGGCTTAAGGACAGCTATAACTACACTCTCGTGCCATTTTGAGGGGAAGGCACCCGTGAGCCAAATGTGGTTGAAGACCCTGAATAGATACTGCTTCTGTGTAATGTGCCAAGTGTTGAATCATCTGGTTGGGGATGGAATCTGGGCCTGGGGCCGTGTCATGTGAAGAGGTGAGAGCCTGAAAGAATTCCCATTTAGTGAGGGTTCATTATAGGGTTCAGCTTGGTGGGGTTGAAACAAAAGGGGGGTCTGTTCAGCTCTGTGTTTCCACCAGATAAAGGTGGCAGGATAGGACAAGGATGCCGATGCTGTCACAAAGTGTGTCGCGAGGTGTTCTGCTAGGACCAATGCATCAGTAGACACAGCATCTTGGAGAATAAGCCCCTGCACAGTTGACTGCACTGGTGTCCCAGAAGGCTCGGACCAAACCTGCAATGAAGAGCCATACGTCCCCAGGGACGAAACATAGCGCTCTCACCATTCCTTTTCACTCCGCTTAATAAGGCAACAAGCCTTAGCACGGAGACGCTTAAAAGTGAGGAGGTTGGTCTGTGAAGGGTGTCATTTAAATTGCTGCAGCACCCGTCGACAGTCTTGGACAGTGACTGCCACATCCTTGGTCCACCAATGTACTGGTTGACGATGAAGGGGACCTGTGGATAGGGGACAGCAGCATGAAGAATAGTGGCAGAGATGCCCTGCATGGTCGCATCAATGCAATCTGAGAGAGAGGTGTCTAAGTGCACAGCAGACATATATAAAGGCCAACCTGCCCAACATGGGGGTCTGTCTACCTGGTGGCAGCAGAGGAATGACAGAATCAGTGGAAAGTGGTCACTGTCACAAAGATCATAACGGGGTGACCAATGTAGGCAAGTAACAATAACAGGGGAGGAGACTGTGAGATTGATAGCAGTGAAGGAGTCATGAGTGGCACACAAGTGGGTAGGGGAACTGTCACTGAGGAAACACAAATCCAAGTCTGTAGTAAGTTTGTCAAGTTGAAGACCCCCTCTTGACAAAGTGGCACTCCCCCCATCAGGGGTGGTGTGCATTAAAGTCCCCAAGGAGGACTTATGGGGGGCAGGAGTTGCTGTATTAAGGTAGACAGTTCAACACAAGGAAGTAGCCTACCAGGAGGGAGGTAGACATTGCAAACGGTGATTGCCGGAGTCGTCTTCACTGTAACTGCTATCACTTCCAGGTTGGTATGAAGGGGGATCCAGTCACTAATGACATCAGTGTGAACCACAGGGCAGACGGTATCCCGGGGCCAGCACGCTTCAAACAGAATGCCCAATAACACAAAACGTTAGGGAGTGGTCATGATGAAAGTGAGTTTCTTGAAGAACAAAACAGAACAAAGAGTAGGAAGAAACAAAGCATTGTATTTCTGGGAGGTGGTGATAATATCCGTTGTCATGTGGTGAGAGTCCATGTGAGACATACAAAAGCCGAGGGAAGATCGTGTCATTCGGTCAGTGGTCGTCATTGAAAAGGATGAGGTGACATCCATAAAAACTGGGTCTGATTAGGGATGAGGTGGAGGGGGCAAGGCCCCCCAGGTAGCCTTGTTCTTTGAATTGCACTGCTTCTTCTTCTCCCTCGGAGGGAGGGAGGAGGCGTTATCAGGTGGCAGTGATGTCAGGATTGGACAAAGAGCGAGTGCCTTTTGAGTGTGGATCTCTCCTCCGGCCCAAGGGTGCAAGCTTCCTGTCCTGATAACGCTGGGGAGGGATGTTCTGAGATGGAAAAGGAGGAGTAGGAGCAGTTCCTGGAGTGGAAGGGATGGGAGTCGCCAAGGAGAGGGGTGAGGAGGGGAAGGCAAAAGTAGAGGAGAAATTTACAGGGTGAAGTCTGTCAAATTTCTTCTCAAAGTAGATGAGATGGTCAAGGGTCTTTATTTCCTGAATACTTTTTACCTTTGTGTACACTGGACACTCTTGTGAGTGGGGAGAATAGAGACCAGAGCAGTTTATACACATTTAGGCGGTGGAGTACAAGTGCTCCCCACATGAAAAGGGCGGCCACAGTCATCACAGATGGGAGTGGCATCACATCACGAGGACATGTGGCCGAACTTTAAAGGCAATGAAAGCAACGCATGGGAGGTGGAATGTGCAGTTTCACATAGCATATGTACACCATTACCTTGACCTTCTCGGGCAATGTGTCCCCTTCAAATGCCATGATGAAAGTGCCATCGTCTACATGATGGTTATTAGGGCCTTTCTGGACAGGCTGGATGAAATGAATGCCACGTTGTTCCAGATTAGCCATAAGTTCATCATCGAAATCGAGGAGAAGGTCTCTATGGAAAATTACATCCTGTGTCATACTGAGTGACTTGTGAGAAGTGATAGCCATGAGCTTGTCTCCTAAACAGTCACATGCATAATGAGAGGCTGGTTGGCTGGCAGAAGTTGTCTTTATAAGGAGAGAGCCAGATACGATCTTGCTTAATGACTCAACTTCAACGAAGTTGTCCTAAGTATGTTCCACAAAGAAAAGGGATTTGTTGGCAGCAAAAGTTACCCTGTCAGTCCTGATACAGACCAGGAACTGAGGAAAGGGTTTCGCCCCAAGCGGGCACGTCTGGCCCTTCTCCCAGGACGTATCCAAAGAGGGTAAGGTTGGAAAGGCAGAAACAGGAACTGAGACAGAACTACATTAAAGAAGAGATGTGGCCGCAGTAGAGCAGCCAGAGTTTAACACATTTCACGTGCCAAACATCCGTCCTGGTACCACCCACTCCAAAACAGGGGCGCACCTTGGGGGCCACCCAGTCACTGCACTGGCTGCCTGGCAGGATAGTCATTGCCGGGAGTTCCGACACCCTGAAAAGATGGGCAACCAGTCCTAGGCTTGCACAAGATGTTCACGGCACAGGTGCTAACAGTGTGATCCCTGTGTTATAAGGAGGCTCAGCCAGATGTGTACATAACAGCCCCACCACATGGACTAGCTACCGAGCTGTTGACCTAGCAAGGAAACAAAAGGGCTTTCACACGGAGGGAGACGAAGAGGAGAGAGGGGGGGGGAGGAGGAGGAGAGAAACTCGAGCCAAAGATGCTGGGGAGGGAGTTCTTCCCTATCTGGGTCACAGTACAGGTTTCGAATTTGGAGATGGAAGTCAAATCCCTGAGGGGGCCAAAAAAAGAGAAGCGAAAAAAGAGGAAAATCAACCAACTAAAACTACAAGACAAAGGAACGTCATGAGGACAGCCAGACCAACATAATGAAAAACGCCAAGAGAGGAAAAGAAAGGAGGACAGGGAAGGAGATAGAAGGGGAAGGGCAAGCAGCCCAGAAAAGGATAAAGGCTGCAACAGCTCAGGGACCCGTGCACGCCACACACATACCCACAAAACAGCTGTTGGCCCCCTGGAGGGACAAATTTTGAGATCTTGATGGAAAGTGAAGACATAAGTTGGTAAAAAATGTAAGGACTTCTGTATTTCTAAACATGTGAGCAAAAATCTTAAGTACTAAAATCAAAATCTTTTGCAATTAACTGTTTTCACACGGAGAAAGCAAGTCAAATGGCATATATGTTATATGTTTCATGAAGACCACTAATATTATTTTATTTCAATAAAACGAAACACATTTGGTGACAAAAATATGTATTTCATTGGAGTCACAAGACAGATTTAAAATATCTTCTTGATATCAGAAATAACCTCACAAAAAAGTAAGCCTCTTGTGTATAAGGAGGGGAAAAGTTGTTTAAACCAACACTAAAGTTGATTGCCAATAAAATGTTGGCTCTACTACATTTGTTATTGTCTGTTATTGCCCACTGTGTTATGTCTATTATTTTACAGGTAATGCGTGGTTCTCTTTCACAAAATACGTGAGTACATAGCGTACACACTGCCAGTGACTGCCACAATTTTCTTCCTCTTATCATCCCTTAACTACACTCCGCCCGAACAGGCCACGAAGGCCCCAACGGTACTGACTGGCTGCCGTGTCATCCTCAGCCCACAGGTGTCACTGTATATGGAGGGGCATGAGGACAGCATACCGCTCTCCTGGCCATATGTTAGTTTCCGAGACCGGAGCTGCTACTTCTCAATCAAGTAGCTCCTCAGTTTGCCTCACAACGGCCGAATGCATCCCGCTTGCCAACAGCGCTCGGCAAACCAGACAGTCACCCATTCAAGTGCAAGCCCAGCACGACAGCGCTTAACACCAGTTCCCATCAGATCACTGAAGTTATCACTGCGGCAAGGCCACTGGTTCTTATCATCCATACTTTCTAATATATAAACTACTTCTGAAGCACCAAAATGTGCTAGAATAAATAATATGCCTATAAAACGCCTCACTGTACAATGTTCTTGCGGTGATTCAGTTTCTGAAATCCACTGGCTGTGGCCTGTGACCTGTCACGGAGCACCGCAGACCCGAGTCCAAAGATAAGCCACAAAAATCTGCCACATTATGCCTCACACAAACAGACCTGGTCTGCATGCAGATTGGTGAGACTAGGTCCAAAAGGCAGGGCCTGCACATTAGTGGGAAATGATGGGCTTCAGATTTGTAGTCCCGGTCTGTTAGAGATACCCACAGAAATGGCCTGCAGCTTTGACCCGTCATTGAAGTCTAAATGTCACAGACACCACGTTGACAAAATAAGACCGTGGTGATCAATCCATGCAACAGATAACTTGCATGAATACTCTGAAAATCAATACTAATGAGGATATGTTGTTACTCACCATAAAGATGATCACTGAGCTGCGCACAGGCACAAGGAAAAGACAATCACACTCTCACAAATAAATTTTTAGCCATAGCCTTTGTCAGAAAATGAGAGAACATACATTCGCACAATCATTCAGACACAACTCATGCACACATGACCACTGTCCCTGGCCACTGTGTCAACAATCTCTGAGAATCAGATCCGAACAAACCGCTCTTCACACGTCCCTGCCTCTCATCGGCCGCTGCTAGGCTAGCAGCAAGAAATGGTGGCAGCACTGACTGCAAGCTGAGTGGAGTGGTGGAAACGAAAGAATCAGTAAGCATGAGGGAGTAGTGAAGTGGCTCACGTATGCAGCTGCGCCCAGTAAGCGATAATGAATGGCATCTCAGTAAAAAAAAAAAAACATTTCCTCTACTGGGACAAAAACAAGACTTTTCCAGAGTGTTTTCAAATTACCCTGATTGACCTGACATGTTTAAAATTTCCCTTATTTCCAGAACTTGTGGCAACCCTGACAATAAATTTTAGCATTCTGTAATTACGTGAATGTATTTTAATTCACTTGATAGCTCCCAGTCACAGAAATCCATTTTGTTTTCATTTGGCATGGGAGCTGTAAACTAAGAGGAAACAGCAAAAACACTTCCCCTTACCCACTATAGCTCAGACTGCAGTGCACGTGTGTGAATTGACAACTTGGGCGCACCAAAAAAATTTTCCAGTTAGCATCTGGCTGCTCGCTGCAACTGCTGATACAGCTAACAACCACACTTAAGCAGCAGAAGTGGGAGAAGGTATTGCTCATACGTGACTCAACTGTGCATGCGTCTGCTGGCAACCGCTCAAGCAAACTTCATGTAAACAGTTGTACAGTTGTGAAGTCTTGCTCACTGTAAGCAGTTTGTTATTATGAAGTATTGCATAGTCTTTGTCGTAAGGCCTTGGCACATTCTGCTAGTGGCAGACGCTTGTGTGTGCATGGTGTTTTGTTGTTTAAATGGCACAATTCCCCAACAATTGAAGTTTTATTTTGTCCCCCTCCTCCCTCTCGTTTCTGTTTTATTGTTGCAGTATTATCATTCTGAAGTAGCAGGATATGGCACAATATTCTTTATCAGAGTATCAGTTGTTATCAGTCAAAATTACAAAAATTTAACTGAAAAATAAGACAATTAAAAATTCCCGGTATTCCAAAAAATTCCCAGTTTTTGCCCACATGAAAAATTTCCTGGGTTTTTCCCAGATTAGCCGTCTGGGGCCATATACAACCTTTATTATTGCAAAAATGACAAGAGAGTGCCATGGATATGATACACGAGGTGGGATAGCAGTCATGAAAACGAAGGATCTTGTCACAAAATCTCAATCAGCAACTTTCTCCTCTGAATGTGAAAATACACTCCTGGGAATGGAAAAAAGAACACATTGACACCGGTGTGTCAGACCCACCATACTTGCTCCGGACACTGCGAGAGGGCTGTACAAGCAATGATCACACGCACGGCACAGCGGACACACCAGGAACCGCGGTGTTGGCCGTCGAATGGCGCTAGCTGCGCAGCATTTGTGCACCGCCGCCGTCAGTGTCAGCCAGTTTGCCGTGGCATACGGAGCTCCATCGCAGTCTTTAACACTGGTAGCATGCCACGACAGCGTGGACGTGAACCGTATGTGCAGTTGACGGACTTTGAGCGAGGGCGTATAGTGGGCATGCGGGAGGCCGAGTGGACGTACCGCCGAATTGCTCAACACGTGGGGCGTGAGGTCTCCACAGTACATCGATGTTGTCGCCAGTGGTCGGCAGAAGGTGCACGTGCCCGTCGACCTGGGACCGGACCGCAGCGACGCATGGATGCACGCCAAGACCGTAGGATCCTACGCAGTGCCGTAGGGGACCGCACCGCCACTTCCCAGCAAATTAGGGACACTGTTGCTCCTGGGGTATCGGCGAGGACCATTCGCAACCGTCTCCATGAAGCTGGGCAAAGGTCCCGCACACCGTTAGGCCGTCTTCCGCTCACGCCCCAACATCGTGCAGCCCACCTCCAGTGGTGTCGCGACAGGCGTGAATGGAGGGACGAATGGAGACGTGTCGTCTTCAGCGATGAGAGTCGCTTCTGCCTTGGTGCCAATGATGGTCGTATGCGTGTTTGGCGCCGTGTAGGTGAGCGCCACAATCAGGACTGCATACGACCGAGGCACACAGGGCCAACACCCGGCATCATGGTGTGGGGAGCGATCTCCTACACTGGCCGTACACCACTGGTGATCGTCGAGGGGACACTGAATAGTGCACGGTACATCCAAACCGTCATCGAACCCATCGTTCTACCATTCCTAGACCGGCAAGGGAACTTGCTGTTCCAATAGGACAATGCACGTCCGCATGTATCCCGTGCCACCCAACGTGCTCTAGAAGGTGTAAGTCAACTACCCCGGCCAGCAAGATCTCCGGATCTGTCCCCCATTGAGCATGTTTGGGACTGGATAAAGCGTCGTCTCACGCGGTCTGCACGTCCAGCATGAACGCTGGTCCAACTGAGGCGCCAGGTGGAAATGGCATGGCAAGCCGTTCCACAGGACTACATCCAGCATCTCTATGATCGTCTCCATGGGAGAATAGCAGCCTGCATTGCTGCGAAAGGTGGATATACACTGTACTAGTGCCGACATTGTGCATGCTGTGTTGCCTGTGTCTATGTGCCTGTGGTTCTGTCAGTGTAATCATGTGATGTATCTGACCCCAGGAATGTGTCAATAAAGTTTCCCCTTCCTGGGACAATGAATTCACGGTGTTCTTATTTCAATTTCCAGGAGTGTATTTTGTTGCTCCCACCAACATAGGGAAAGATGATGAAGGTGGTTCTATATACCTTGGGCCAAGCACTTAAGTAAGAATTACGGAGTATTTGTGTAGATGTAGATGTAAATGTGAGTCATTTCGTATCTTGCCAAAAATTGCTTTGTCTTGTAACATGAACTGTTCTTTGTTTTGTTTCTAGACAGTTTCACTCACTGGGTACCTCACTCCAATGGCAACTTACATGATTATAAAGAAAGGGTTCTTTGTACTTTACTGACATATGTACAAATATAGAAATGGTGTGTTGCAAGCTGACAGCCCGAGTTCTCGAATATTCCATTTGTAGATCCAGGATCACACACAGATCCATACTTTCTAGATGAAAATATAAGTGATGATTCACATTGTTTCCAAAAAGAAGGAACACTCTTGGCAGAAGGGAGATACTTTTTAGCAACAATCTGTATCACCCATACTGACAGGACGTTTTCCACACAATTTTGCATCAACTGAAAGGAAGTCAGTGAAACTTGTCTACCGCAGAGTTTCTTCAGGTGGAGAAAGCAGAGAGAGGTATTCACATAAGGAAGGAGAACAGATGGTGGTGCAACAACTGCAATGTTTGCTTTTGGATTCCACAGATCTTCCAGGATTAACAAACCAAAATTGCTTATACTGAACCTTAGAAAAAATTCTCACTTGCAAAGACCCATTGCAAGGACTCAGTTTTAACATTTCTGCATTATTTTCTGTTAATGTAGACAAGAAATAATGGCAAGAAAGGGAACATATAAAACATTTTTCCTTCACAATATTTTTTTTCTTAGATATTCTGCCTATCTGAACTGTATATACTACAACAAACCAATTTTTGTGCAACAAATTATGTTTTTCTTTAAAAGACTGCAAATACCATGTTCCCATCACATAACTGCATTTTCCAATGTCATTTAAAAACAACCCAGAATTATAGCAGCCATGTTCCATGGGTAGAACACAACATTCAATGCTACTATATTTCTTATTTACCTTTTTTGTGTCAACAGTTATTGTGCTACGATTTTCATGATTTTCTTCAGAACCTGATACCTAAGTTTTCTGATTTTAACAACCTGCTTGGTAACAAACACTCTGTAACATTTTCAAGGTGTTACCACATTTTCTTCTATTTTTCAGTCAACATTTACAGCAAATTTCTTAATCATATTGTTGTGTTACCTGGCAGAGAACGGCAAATTTCTTTTGGACAGAGTCTCATAAATGACTGGGGCAAGTTAATGAATTAATAGCAGCAAATGATCTAAGGATGCACTATGTTTTTCTGACAACTTTCACTGTCTTAAATTTTAGGCAGGTAAGGAACATGAAAATATGATATTCCAGTTGCACTTCAACGCAAATTTCAGTTCATTGCTATGTTCCATGTTTTTCAATGACATCCATCTCTCAGTAAAGTATCTGTGACTTAACATCTCTTTAGTATAATCTTCAAAGCAGAATGGGACTACGTTTTTGCCCAAATTAAAGTTTTTACTAACATGTAAAACACTTTTTGTAAAAGTCAAGTTGCTACTTAACTTCCCATTCTCTTAGAGGTCATCAATGCTTTCCGGTGTAAAATATTTTCGTTGAGGACTATTATATCATTCAAAACCACATTACTGTAATTGGCCAAATAATGTATACTGGCAGACCCCTGATTCTACAAAGAATCAGTCCCCCAGGTATAAAACCGTTTCAAATTCTGACTGCTTTACACGCAAGTTAAAACATTATCTTTTTTATGTTAAGCACGTAAGCAAGAATAAGTTTAGAATAGATTTGAAATTATGTTGGAGTTGCTGGAAGTTGCTACAAACTGCTGACATTATCAAATACTGGATGAGTGTAGTCTGAGCAATTTGCACTCCGTTTTAATCAAAGGCTAGTCTTTCACGTACCTCAATTCTTATGATGTCGTAGCTACTAAACTATGTGTCGTACAATGATATAATTTTGCAGATATATTCAATGGTATATTTGAGAACGACCTCTCACGAACCATGAATCTTGCCACTGGTGGGGAGGCTTGCGTGCCTCAGCGATACAGATAGCCATACCATTGGTGCAACCATAACAGAAGAGTATCTGTCGAGAGGCCAGACAAATGTGCGGTTCCTGAAGAGGGGCAGCCGCCTTTTCAGTAGTTGCAGGGCAACAGTCTGGATGATTGACTGATCTGGCCTTGTAACATTAACCAATATGGCCTTGCTGTGATGGTGCTGTGAACGGCGGAAAGCAGGGCGAACTACAGCCGTAATTTTTCCCCGAGGGCATGCAGCTTTACTATATGGTTAAATGATGATGGCGTCCTCGTAGGTAAAATATTCCGAAGGTAAAGTAGTCCCCCATTTGGATCTCCGGGTGGGGACGACACAGGAGGACGTCGTTACCAGGAGAATGAAAACTGGCGTTCTACGTATCAGAGCATGGAATGTCAGACCCCTTAATCGGGTAGGTAGGTTAGAAAATTTAAAAAGGGAAATGGATAGGTTAAAGTTAGATATAGTGGGAATTAGTGAAGTTTGGAGGCAGGAGGAACAAGACTTTTGGTCAGGTGAAGACAGGGTTATAAATACAATATCAAATAGGGGTAATGCAGGAGTAGGTTTAATAAACACGAAGCCCATGCCTACCACAGTAGTACAAGTTTATATGCCAACTAGCTCCGCAGATGACAAAGAGATTGATGAAATGTATGATGCGATAAAAGAAATTATTCAGACAGTGAAGGGAAACGAAATGGGTGACTGGAATTCGGCAGTAGGAAAAGGAAGATAAGGGAAAGTAGTAGGTGAATATGAACTGGGGGTAAGGAACGAAAGAGGAAGCCGCCTGGTAGAATTTTGCACAGAGCATAACTTAATCATAGCTAACACTCGGTTTAAGAATCACGATGGAAGTTGTATACATGGAAGGTTTCAAATACATTATATAATGGTAAGACAGAGATTTAGGAACCAGGTTTTAAATTGTAAGACATTTCCAGGGGCAGATGTGGACTCTGACCACAATCTACTGGTTATGAACTGCAGATTAAAATGGAAGAAACTGCGAACAGGTGGAGATTTAAGGAGATGGGACCTGGATACACTGAAAGAACCAGAGGTTGTAGAGAATTTCAGGGAGAGCATTAGGAAATGATTGACAAGAACAGGGAAAGGAAATACAGTTGAAGAAGAATGGGTAGCTTAGAGAGATGAAATAGTGAAGGCAGTTGAGGATCAAGTAGGTAAAAAGACGAGAGCTGGTAGAAATCCTTGAGTAACAGAAGCAATATTGAATTTAATTGATGAAAGGAGAAAATATAAAAATGCAGTAAATGAAGCAGGTTAAAAGGAACACATCAGGGAAGATCAGTTTGGATTCCGTAGAAATGTTGGAACACATGAGGCAATACTGACCCTACGACTTATCTTAGAAGATAGACTAAGGAAAGGCAAACCTACATTTCTAGCATTTGTAGACTTAAGAGAAAACTTTTGACTGTTGACTGGAATACTCTCTTTCAAATTCTGAAGGTGGAAGGGGTCAAATACAGGGAGCGAAAGACTATTTACAATTGGTACAGAAACCAGATGGCAGTTACAAGACTCGAGAGACATGAAAGGGAAGCAGTGGTTGGGAAGGGAGTGAGACAGGGTTGTAGCCTATCCCTGATGTTATTCAATCTGTATATTGAGCAAGCAGTAAAGTAAACAAAAGAAAAATTCTGAGTAGGAATTAAAATCCATGGAGAAGAAATAAAAACTTTTGAGGTTCGCCGATGACATTGTAATTCTGTCAGAGACAACAAAGGACCCGGAAGAGCAGTTGAACGGAATGGACAGTGTCTTGAAAGGAGGATATCAGATGAACATCAATAAAAGCAAAACGAGGATAATGGAATGTAGTCTAATTAAATCAGGTGATGCTGAGGGAATTAGATTAGGAAATGAGACACTTAAAGTAGTAAAGGAGTTTTGCTATATGGGGAGCTAAATAACTGATGATGGTCAAAGCAGAGTGGAAGTCTTTTCTGAAAGTATGTGTATGGAAGTGAAACATGGACGATAACTAGTTCAGACAAGAAGAGAATAGAAGCTTTCGAAATGTGGTGCTACAGAAGAATGCTGAAGATTAGATGGGTAGATAACATAACTAATGAGGAAGTACCTAAAAGAATTGGGGAGAAGAGAAATTTGTGGCACAACTTGACTAGAAGAAGGGATTGGTTGGTAGTATATATTCTGAGGCATCAAGGGATCATCAGTTTAGTATTGGAGGGCAGCGTGGAGCGTAAAAATCATAGAGGGAGACCAAGAGATGAATACACTAAGTAGATTCAGAAGGATGTAGGTTGCAGTAGGTACTGGGAGATGAAGAAGCTTGGGCAGGATATAGTAGCATGGAGAGCTGCATCAAACCAGTCTCTGGACTGAAGATCACCACCACCACCACCACCACCACCACCACCACCACCAATACAACAACAACAACAACAACAACAACACGTGAGTACAGTCTACAAAATGTAATCATCATGACCAACACTGAAGTTTTACTGCATGAACAGCAAAAATGTAGTATGCAATACGGTTTTTTCCTTTCATCATCTGGTCTGTGTGTGTGTGTGTGTGTGTGTGTGTGTGTGTGTGTGTACTGAAAATGTGACATCAAGGTTTTAAATTATGTGTCAAGTTTTTTGGAATTTGCTTGTTCTCTCATTCTCAAATAGTGGATGAATAAAGTCTGTGTAATTGACATGTTGTGAGCTACACTGCTAAAACACATGTACACAGTTTGTAACTCTAATATTTGTCTATGTTAAAGGATTAACATACGATTATAGTTCTTAATGAGTATACATGACAGCAATTTAAATTTTGTCAATAATTATAGGAAATACTAAATTTTGTTGCCCCTGGAAGCTATTAGACAGGCAACCCACAACTGGAAATGGGTGACCATGCACCAGGTTAGTCATTTAATAAGGTAGATGATTACTTCATTACTTGATAAAGAATTAAAATTGTGATTAAGTGCAGTTATTAATGAATGTACCACAAATACTGCTTGCTTTTGGTGTTTAAAAGATGCCAAATGATTACTGGAAAATGTATGTTAGTGACATATATATTAGCACATTGCTTAAAATGGAAGCACTTCTTACCATCATCTGAGTCGCTAGATCGCTTTCTGTCAACTCTTTTCAAGAGATCTGTAGCTACACCATTCAGGCGGTCTCCACAAAATGTATCCATATTCTCCACGGGATGTGGTGGGCTTTGCAAGGGAGATACGTGGTTTTGTGGCTCAGACCCGGACTTGTCTCCATTTTCCTTACTATCATTCCCTGTAATGACATAAAAATACAACAATTTCATTCATCAAATACAGGATATACGTTACAGCAACAATGACTTTATAACTACACATGTGCTACTATAAAAACAAGTCTCAGGAAGCATCACAGCACAATCGAGAAACGGTTCGTCTAATAACAACTGAAGATCTTGGTATGATAAGAGATTTGTGCAAAAATGGTCCCCAAGAATCTCACACCACAACAGCGAGAAACACAGAAAAATGTGGCAGCTGATCTGTTAGAGCAAACGGAAATCAATCCAGAATTGTTGAGCCATATTATCACTGGTGATGAAAGTTGGTTTTTTGAGTATGATCCAGAGACAAAATGCCAAAGTTCGCAATGGTGCTCAAAGGGATCACCCAGACCAAAAAAAAAAAAGCTCTCATGTCAAAATCAAAAGTGAAATGCCTGCTTGTGTGCTTCTTTGATTCCAAGGTAATTGTTCATAAAGAGTGGGTGCCTCCTGGACAAACAGTTAACCAATATTACTACAAATAAATTTTAGAAAGACTTCATAAAAAGAGTTCTTCGTGCCCGTGCCGACATTGCTGATAATTGGATTCTGCATCAAGATAGTGCGCCATCCCATACTGCTCTGTCAATACACCACTTTTTAACCTCAAAACAAATTTCAGTACTACCAAAGACACCTTATTCACCAGATATCACTCCGTGCGACTTTTTTCTATTTCCAAGAGTCAAAACGGCTCATTTTCAAACAACACAAGATGTCCAAAAAGCTGTGACAAGGGTCTTGGAGGACATTACAGAAGATGAGTTCCAGAAAGGCTACCATCAATGGCAGAAGCGCTGGAAAAAGTGTGTGCAATCTGAAGGGAACTACTTTGAAGGAGACAACACTAAACTTGACTATAACCGTAAGCAACTTTTTTTTTTCACATCAGTCTCATTACTTTATTGTCGCACCTTGTATATGTGGACAAGGGAAACAATTCCCGGATTTTTCCCGGATATCCCAGTTAAAAAATACACTTTTGCTATGTTAAGTGACAGTAGATTTTCCCTTGGAACTGAAAAACTTATCAATCCTTTGAATGGTTAACATTTTGTACACTGATGTAGAACTTCCCAGCACAGCGGAGGGTGGGGTGGGGGGCAGTAAGCTACAAGAAAAGCTAAACTTTCACATATAATATTGGTCTCTAAGGCTAATACGCTACATGAGAAGCTAAGATTTCACATGTAATATTGGTCTTTTTTTTTTTACGTGTGTTACACTTTCTCATCACATAAATGTGCCAGTAAAATTTAAAATAATGACATAAATGTCTGGTCTTCTGGGTACGAAATTTTTCTAAGTAGCTGGTCCTCAAAATTTTAAGTTTTAAAGGAGAGTTAAACACACTGTGATTTAAGAAATTCATCCCACATTCTCACATGTAACATAATTCACCTTGTATAAAAGGAAATTTATTTTGAAAGTAATTCTTTTCAAACCACAATTCGCAATATTTACCCGAGACCTGTTAGAGATAGGTTTGTTTTAGCAGTTGCCACAGAATGCCAGAAAACTGGCATTATTGCGCATGCATAGCTGTGATGATGCAGGAAGCCCATACGTTCATATGGATAAAGCATTAAGAGATCTTACATTACATCATAAAAGAAACAGTACATCAGAGGATACTCTAAGAGCACCGAAATTTTATAATACATACTAAGATGCATAATTCGGCTTGTCCAGATTCACAATGAAGTAGGCCCCACCTGGTATTAGCTTTCCCACAAGCTCCCTTAACAGCAAATCACTCACACCCACTAGTCCACTACTATAAATTAATCACACCCATCCACTCCCACTTGCCCGTTCTCACTCACTTGTTCAACCCAAATCATTTTCATTCTCTCTTTGTGTCTCTCTGAGGTCCTGTATAATTGGCGTGTGTTTACTTGTGTGAATATGTGTGTGTTTTATTTTCTGAATAAGGCTTTGGTCGAAATCTAAATGTGTAACTCTCCTTTCGTAGTGCCTGTCTGCTACTCAATGAGTAATTTTTATGGTGAGTAGCAATCTACCCTGTTTCCAATATCGCTGGTAGTCCAACACAGGGTTTCTATTGTTTGAAGGAATGTAGGAAGATATTTTTGCTTAGCAAGAGTGATAAGAAGCAGATTTCAGATTACCTGAATGGTCAACACAAAAATTACACCTTCATCAATGACAATGTTGAGCATTAATGACAAAAATCAAGAGTATTGTATTATATACCTTCAATAGATATGTGCCAATTAAAGTTGCGAGGGATTGGAAAGACCCGCCATGGTTCACCAAGTGTTAGAAAGCTACTATGAAAGAAGCAAAGCCACAATGCAAATCTGAATGTAACCAAAGCCTCACAGACAAACAAAAACCAAACAAAGCCAAAATTGGCATACAGTTATACGTAAAGAGTTGAACAAATCTGAAATTATAAGTCCATCCATCGATCTGACACAAAATTCTAAGGAGGTTTAACTCGTGTGTGTGTGTGTGTGTGTGTGTGTGTGTGAAAGAGAGAGAGAGAGAGAGAGAGAGAGAGAGAGAGAGAGAGAGAGAGAGGAGGGGGTGGGGGGAGTGATGGGAGGGGGCAAGGTTCCAGCATGGGTTAAAATAATATGTTGCACTGGTTTGGGGCCCAGTATTCACCACTTGCATGCTCACAAAAGTGTTTTAAGCCCCCTGAGGGGTCGTCAAGAAAGAGTGCAGGTGAACAAAAAAAAATGATGCGAGGAAACAGGTCGGACCATCTAATTGTTCACGAATACACAAATAAATTCAATTAATACTCTTGAAATCAAGAGAAAAAGCTTTTTTGTGACACATTATGCCACTTACATAATGGTCTATGTTTCTGCTGCTTCATTAATAAATTCAACTTTTTCCCCTTCTCATTCAGTAAGGCTTATTTATTTATTTCTGTATATCTTTAACTCAATTCTTCATGTATTTTCTGAAAGATATAACTGCATTCGACTATAAAACAGGTTTTGTTTCACAGTCTAGATTTCGGACTAAGACCATTATCACGTGTTAATAAGTACTATAAATCATTAGACTTGAACAGCACACAAGTCATCGCCAAAACACATATCCTCTCTCATTTACTTCGCATTATCTCGCATTTACTTCGCGCGAAATTGGTATATATAGCTACACTAATTGGCTTAACTATGCTAATTAGCATATTGCACAAAAGTTCTTGCATTTACCTTGGGCAAAATTGGTTTATATAACCAAAGATACATGTTTTGATAATGACTTGGGTTCCACTAGAGTCTAATGATTTAAAATACGCGAAACATTATGGGCTTAAGTCCGAAATCTAGATTGTGAAATAAAACCTGCTGTGTAGTAAAATGGCTGTTATATGTCTCAGAAAGTTTTATATGAGCGTGACTCCATTCAAAAGTAAATTCCTTAATTCTTTATGTATAACAGTGTTTGCAATACTTACTAAAGTAAATCATGTATGTCTAAAACAGAAAACTGATCTGGATGTGAAAATATATCTTGTGCACAAATATGGCAAAGTAGAATAATTTTACATTTGAACATCTGAGTTCAGAAATTCATACCTCTTTTCCGTCTGCTGCGTGCAGGCACTCTTCTCATTTCAGTGTCAAAATCTACTGTAGGGCCAAGATGTGCAAAAGGTCTTGTCAAAGGCCCACCTTGACTGCGCTCTTCAGCAGCTCTGCTTTGTAATTTATGAAGTTCTTTGAGCATAAGTGGCACAAGTTTTGCATTTTGTTCTCTGTAACAAAAGAGTTATTGAATCAGATGAAAATTTTTGGGGAGAAGTCCTTATATAACTATAATCTGTTTCAAATTTCACAATGATGAATAAATTTTAACTTTTTTTTCATTCCTCCAAGTGACAGGTAGGCAAAGACAGCAGTACATTGAATGGACAACATTGGGCCACCTAGAACTCATCTCAACACAGTGTTTCAGTGCAGGTATTTGCCAAGCTTGGCATAAAGAATGAAAGATTGCAACAGTTTGCCCTGTTTTAGTAAACGAGTTAACTGTAAGAAACTTTCTGCCAGATTAAAACAGTGTGCCACACTGAGGCTTGAACTCGGGACCTTTGCCTTTCGCGGGCAAGTGCTGTACAGTCTGAGCTACCCAAGCACGACTCACGTCCCATCCTCATAGCTTCAATTCTGCCTTTAGCTCGTCTCCTACCTACCAAACTTCACAGAAGCTCTGCTGCAGACCTTGCAGAACTAGCACTCTTGGAAGGAAGGATAATGCAGAGATATGGCTTAGACACAGCCATTCTGGAGTTAACTCTAACTTTCAACTGACAGCAATCCCATAATTGCTGACACTAAATCAGAAAAAAATGAGACAAAAACAATTTTATTCAGGAACTTTTCTTCTATTGCTGTTAGATTACTTTTTTAGTTGCTTTATTCAATTTTTAAATACACAGTTGGTGAACATTACTGCGTAAAACACTCAGGTAAAAATGCTACAAAGATATCAGTCCTCTTCAAATGCAAAACAAATATTGACATACAATTGTCTGTCTATTATGTATCCTTAAAAACACAAATTTATCAAAGCAAAGAATTAAAGTATGCACAGAAAATTTTATTTAGCTAAAACAGTTTTTTATCTAATAGCTATTACAGTGACACATTATGAAATAATAATTTAAAAGAGGCTTTTATGGCACTGTTTAACTGCAGTTTATCATGCCAAAATCTCATATATCATGCTAAATACTTCGATTTTGAGATGTTTATATCAAGACCATGTGATAGCTTCCATCAATGATTTTAAAGATAAAATATATTTTCCATGGAATCAAATCTTTCAAACATATCTGATGGCATATCAAATCATTATACAAATTGTTTGAATCACATTGCAAGAATTTAATAGGAACAGAAAACTGTTCGTCAAAATCAATAACAAATTTGAAGTTTGTCAAAAGTACATTTACGTCTAAAGTGCTGACAATCTTATGATTAAATGAAAACGAAACAGAAGTTTTGCCTTTTCATTACCTGTTACTGAAGTATCTGCGCTAGCAGAACAGGAATGCGGAAAACACAAGCCTGAAAATAATTTATTGGACTCACCCAAACAAAACAATAATACAATCTCCGAAAGAACAGCAGACTCGATCCCAACTGCGGATCGACACAAATATAAAATACCAAATAATAATAATAATAATAGAAAAGACCCGACTCTTCATGGGGAGCGAACACAATAAACAATCCTACACTGTCACGAGGTTCGTTGACTATACCAAGTCCATCTACAAGAGATCGGCCAGCTAGAAGAGGCGTCTGGCCGAGGCGGCAGGTCTGTATTCTTCCAAGCTGTGCATCGAACTGCCTTTTGCTGGCAGTACGCCGCATTATAAAGCCCGTTGGCACAGGTATCTGCTGGAACTATTTGCGATCACGTGCCTGGAGTATCAAAGTAGTTCCTGGGCTAGCTGCACCCTCTAGTGAAGCTGTTCTGCAGGCTCTGCGAATGGGTAGCGGTCCTTGGCAGCCATTGGTGGAGACCTAGTGGTGTGTTGTGGCCGCCAGTAAGTATCTGTTTTGACAACACAGGCGACATAGGTTTTCCTGGTGATTAAACGCCCTGTGATGCAGGCATCCAGTGTTGGCTGGACGTGAAGTGGGATGCCAGTGCAGTAGGCGCTACGATGTATGAGACAGGCACCCACAGCAGTTACAATATGTGAAAATTCAGCAATTTTCAGCAAATTAGGCGGCACTTTCAGTCCTTTCATGTAAAATTCAAACAAATTTTAAGCTCTGAGGAAACACACTGCATTTATAAAATTAGCAGTCAAAGGAGTCAGGCATTATATTCAGTCTTAAGTGATAGAGTATTTTTATGTAACTCCAGTCCCAACAATTACCAGCAGTCTCAATAATTACCACCTGGGACTGGAGGACTAAGCAAAGCATGGCAAAGTGAATGTCAAAATGCAGATAAAGATCTTTTCAGTCATCTGTTTCATTACGTTTCATACCTTGGTAACAACTTCATCCTACCATATAGGATTTATGAACTTCCTAGCCAAGACAACACATCAGAACAAACATAAAAGAAATATGTTGTATAATATAACATTAATGTTTAAAAAATAAGAACAGCGCTGGGGTACGTTTAGCGACTTTTCTCTGCCAAATAAAATATCCTGTATTTTGTCGAACAAACAATTCAAATCAATTAACGAAAGCCAGTCAAAATTCCCTTGTGAGAGAAGCAATCTCTTCATCAATTCCACTCAGTACAGTGGCCCTTTCAGCCAGTATCCGTGACTTTATGACCTCCAGTTCTTTAACTTGATGGACGATGGATCTCTTCCATCCAGCTCTCTTAGCATCTTTATCTTCTTCACAGTTCTTCTGCTTTCAAGCCTCGCCATATCGATCTTGAGCATTGCAATAGTCGAGACCTGTTAATGTCAATTTTTAAGACACCGTCAGCTGATTTCAGGCCATAATATACTTGACGTATGGCTACCAATGGCTTGGTTTCTTGGTTGACCATCATACACTCTTTATTAATGGAAAAACGTTGCTCTACAAAGGCTTGACCATGGCTCAGAATGTAACCCTTTGAAGAAAGCTACACAAATGCTGACAGGTGTTATCACTATCCAATAAGCCTCTGCAAAAGTGATTGCTTCTTGTCTCAGCCGTCCCATAGTTTGCACAGAGGTCCAAAAATATCTCCTTACCAAGAAGTTGCAAGAATTCTTTCTTAACTTTATAACAGTCCTTAGCACTTATCTAATTCTGCGAAGAGAATTTCTGCAAGGCATTCAAGATTCTAGCCTTGCTAGTTCTTGGGGTCCTATTTATCACAATTGGATCAACCTGCACTCAGTGGAAGGCACTTTTACTTTTCTGAGCTCAGACCATACAGCATGACCTAAGTTCATGTCTATTGCAGGAATAAGACCAGTTTTATTATCATGTTTTATATCAAACACTGATTTCATGGCAGATAATGCTTCAGCCTTAACAAGGACAGTCAATCAGCAAGTAGAGAAGACAAAGCATTGTAAAGGAAAGGTGCCATGGGCCACACATTGTAAGGCCCTCAAAAAGGGCACGACCTGTCCCGAAACAAAGCTAAAAAAAGCTGGCAGCAGAGCATCTTCAAGGTACTTCAACATCATTTGCCAGCTGTAAGTATCTATTTTAATCTTGTGCTCCTTTACTTTGTTCGCATAAGTCTTTAGAACGGGGCTGATTTTTACACACCGGTCAACCGCATCCTTGTTTTCCAGCCAGCGCATGGAGCAAAACTTTTTAGAGAAGGGTGGATTTTCGGGTTTATTATTTCTTTCTGGTACATTCTTCAACATGGTATAAATCAATCTCAGAAAAGGTATAATGCCACAGTTAGTCTTTAAGGCTGCATTTTGAATCTCTGATGAATTGTATGAAGACCACAAGATCCCATCTCAATAAAAGTTGGTGCACTGTCCCATGAATACTCTTGAGATCTAGATGCAAATCTTTCAATAATGTCCAACTGACATTAGGCCCATCCACTGATACATGAAGCACGTTGGCAAGATCACATATTTCTATCTTAACATGACCGCATATATAGGCAGCAGTGGTACGGCCTAAAAATTCAGATGAAGAATAGTATATTTCAAGTTGTTTGTTAATTTTGAGCCAATATCTGAGAGCAATACCCATTTGCTGCAACTCTGACACCTTGTTAAGGCTCTCATCAAATAAAATTACAAAAGCAATGTCCCCTACAAGATCTTCGATAACAGTTTTCCTGCAGTGCGGAGGTAATCAGTGATGATGCCTTAATGACATGATATCTTAGTCCATCCACGCTGCATCTTACTAACTATATTATCATTAGGAAACATGACTGGAAACAAAGCAGTTTGATTTCCTGCAATACAAAAGGATGAATAATTTTCGACAGCCTGCAAAGCCCATTATTTCACACTTGTAACATCATCCTGAGTCATGTGCTTTGAAATATGACTGTTAGACAATGCAGCATTAGTGGCAGTGGCGGAGGTGATGCCAGACTGCAACAGCTGGGAGGTCTATACATCACTTAACAGTCATAGAACTGCACTTACCAAGGACTGACAAAAAAGATAAATGTTCACTGTCTTCTTCACTGCCGTGACTGCCTTGGGCCTCAAATTACTGAAAGCGAAAGACTTGCATATCGTGCAATATGGTTGGAATTTGATGTCTTGTGGGCCCTAATGCCCTCAAACCTTCAGTCATTCATCTTTTCAGCATTGAATTTCACCTTGCTTGGTTTCACCATGATATACTACTAGAACACTGCGAGAGTTGCCACTTGACTGAGGACAGAAAGTTGTTTTTGGCAACACTCCTGCAACAATCAAAATTCGGTGCACCTTCGAAGGTGATATGCCACACAAAAAACGGATTTTCCTGATGAGCCACGGATATTTCTGGCGGATTCTTTGATTCCTGCAGCCCCTGCCTATGTGTCTGTGGAGGCTTGACCTTCAGACTGTAACCACAGAATGCGAGAATAAAATATTCACAGTGTCCCTCCATACCTCATAAATGGTTCGAGTTACCGAAACGACAATTTGGCAAATGAAATATTTGAGTATTTTTCTACGTGGTAAGGAAATGGAATTGTCTTACCTACTGCATTATATGAATAACTATAGACTTTTGTAATAGAATGATTTTTTTTTTTTTTTAATCTTCTATAGTTGCTGAAATGAAAATTAGTGTGGCTTTGCAACAAAATATGTTAAGAAATTACACGTTTGTTTTCATACAGACAATGTGATTTTTCATAAACTTCTGATCTGAACTGATGACATTTAGCCATTTAATAAACCACCGTTTCACAATTCTGTCACAACTGCAAGTGCATTAGAATGATAGTGAAGTAACACTGTGTAAACTCCACTTTGTTTTGCCAAAGGAAGTAAATTTTAACAATTAAACAAGAGAAATGAAGCTGTTACTCGAAATTCGCCACTTCTGAATGAATGGTTTTCAAGAGACACCAAATTTTAGTTGCTACAAATATACTGAAGGGGCTGGACCATGACCATGACGAAAAACACAGAATTATATTGTGAAATACTTTGTTTATGAAAACTGACACATGCACATTACACAAAGAAGACTGTAAAAAACAGGGAGTACACAGAGATAGTTGAAAAATTTCTTGACCATTTTCTGTCTGTGGTCCACAGTGTTGTTATAAAAACTAACTACAAAATTTGAAATGGAGGTTCATAAAAAAATCCATTTGTAGCAACCATATCATCTGTAGCTGTTTGATAATAACTGAAAGTATTTTAAATCCATCTTTGCATCTATAGTACACAAAACAATAGTACCAAACAAGGAAATATCTAAAAGAAACTTGCAAGCAGACAGTATTTCTTGAGGTGAGCAAAAATCTTAAGTACTAAGTTCAACATCTTTTGCAACAAACTGTTTTTAGATGGAGAAAGCAAGCCAAATGGTAATAAATGTGTTTTATTAAGACTAATGATGTTATTTTATTTCAATAAAACTAAACACACTTGGTTGCAAAAATACGCATTTCCTTGGAGTCACAAGACAGATTTAAAATACCTTCACTGACCTCAGAAGAAAGTGGGCCTCTTGAAAGAAGTGTATAGGGCAAGGAAGAATTGTGTAAACCAACACTATAGGTGACTGTCAATAAAATGTTGATTCTACTATGCTCATTATTGTTAATTATAAATCAATGTGTTATGTCTATTACTTTTCAGGTATTGTTCGATTTTCGTTTCAAGAAACACACGATTACAAAGTGTACAAACTGCCAGTGACTGCCACAATTTTCTTCTTTGTATAGTGCATATTTCCAAAAAAACTTCTTTGGAAGTGCCAAAATGTACTTGAATAAATAAAATGCTTATAAAACGGCACACTATCCAATGTGCTTGTGGTGAGACAGTCACAGTTTCTCAAATCCATCACCTGTGGCCTCTGGCCTGCAGAGGAACACTGCAGTCTTGGGTCCACAGATAAAACACAAAAATTCACCGCATTACACCACACACACAAACAGACCCACACTGCAGCCAGATTGGTGAGATTAGATCCAACTGGCAGGGCTTGCACATTAGCAGGAAACGGCTGACTTCAGATCAGAAGGCCCGATCCATTAGAGATACCTGCAGAAATAATTTGAGGCTTTAGTCCATCAGGGAAATCCACTCACGTAGCCAGCTATTCACGAGTCACAGAGCCAGCTATTCACAAGTCACAGACGGTATGTTGATGAAATGAGATTGTGGTGATCAATCCATGCAACAGTAAGTTGTGTGAATACTCTGAGAATCAATAATAATGAGGATACGCAGCAACTCACAATAAAGATGATCAGTAAGCTGCAGACAGGCACATAGAAAAGACAATCATATTCTCACAACTAAATTTTCAACCATAGTCTTTGTCAGAAAATGAAACCGCACACACATTCACACAATCTCAGACACAATTCATGAACACATGACCACCGTCTCAGGCGGTTGCATCTACAGTCTCTGAAAATCATATCCAAACAAAACACTCCTCACTCCTCATGCCTCCTTGCCCTTCATCGGCAGCTGCTAGGCTAGTGGCAAAAAATGAATGGTGGCAGTACTGACAGCAAGCTGAGGGGAGTGGTCAGGAGGGGAGAAGAAGTAGGAGTGAGTAGGGAACCAGCGCACATACTCAGCTGCACTCAGACAGTGACGATGCATAGCATCTCAATAAACCAACCATTTCATCCACTGAGACAAAAATGAGGTTTTCCCAGCATTTTTTTTTTTTTTTTCGCATTTCTTTCTGATTTTTTCCTGATACGTTTCAAATTCCAATTTTCAAGACTTGTGGCAACCCTGTAATTAAACTACAGAATTCCACAGTTTTTCACATGGTACTTTGTTGTTAGGGCTAATCGAAGCAGGAAGACAGAAATGGTTTTTACATGTTGTGCAATGCCTTCCTGAAAATTTTCCTGTCGCTTATCAACTAAATCTATAAAAATGAATGTTTCTTCGTTTGTGCCGTAAGCATTCCTGTATCACTTATCCAATTGGAACGCAACTTTGGCGAGTAGCTGTGCATATGCCTGTGAAGCCATATGATTTAGTACACCCATTTTACAATTAGGTAGTATGCAAGACTTTTCAACAACTCTGTGTATTTGATATAGTTTAGCAGCAGTTTGCACATTTCTGGTGTATACATCTAATGGTCAACATGACAGACATTACAATGCACTGATAATTGATGATGTGGTGATTGTTATAGTCTGAAATAATTTAACTCACATGAGACAATTCTTCATCATATAGATGGTGATAGTGAGTCTCAGAAACTTTAAGTTCATACAAAGGATTGCAATATTCAATTTTATTTTGGCAAAGAGAAGATGGATATCGTTCCAGTATCAAATTCAGAAATACACAAACATGTGGAAGTAAATAAGAAACTCATTGTCATTCATACCAACTGATTTTTCATAAAAATGCTGAAAATAAACCTTGAAATGTCAACAACTGTTCTATCAATACATTGTCGATATGTATCAAAACCAAATAGCTTCTCTACATTTGGTGTGCTTAAACATTATGGATTTCATTGTCAAGCATAATGTTTTTGGAGAGACACACTGTTGGAGGTATCCCATGGAATGGCAACAGAAGGATTGCCCCATGCACACAGTTTGATTTGGTTTACTGAAAAGTCACATCACATCAAACTGATCGAGTCATCTCAGCACATATAGAAAATTTTGATGTAGTCCCACATTTGTTTGGAATCTATACCAAAAACATGATCCATGTTCCACGTGACTTACTCAACAACAATTCACCATGCATATCTGATTGGAAATACCTGAACAATACAGACTGACTTGCCGAGACTATCACTGGCAATGGTGGATATCTACTCCATCACTGATGATCAATTGAGAACGTGGCAAATTTATCACTTTAAAAGTACAAAACAATGACAATGAAGTCAATAATCATTGAATTGTACTATATACACAATTACTCTTGAAAATGTACAAAGCATACATCAATATTGAGTGTTGCAACTCAGTGAAATCGAGCAAGAACGTTTCAATGACATGGCAGGTTTGGGAGCAGAAAATGCCAACAGCATCTATGACTGAAATCAAGCAATATAAACTGGAATACTACATTAGGAACAATGAATAAATATGGTAGGGGTGATCTATATTTACTTTCTTTGGAGAAGAAAAACTTCTCAGCCAAGATAGCAATAAAACAATGTATTGTGGATAATCGGTTTCAGTAAACTATGGTAACCTTCATCAGATCTTTTTACATGTTATTATAAACATCTTGGGCCAGATGTTTATAATAACCTGGAAGAAGATCTGATGATGTAACACAAGTTTACTGAAATTGGTTAACCACAATACAGTCTCTTGTTGCGATCTCGGCTAAGAAGTTTTTCTTCTTTTAAGGAAGAAATATGGCACATTATATCATTTCCAATCCAAGAGTGACAACCAACAGTAGTTCATCTGGCAGCGCAGTTTGAAAATGAGCAGCACATGTACTTCAAAACAGACTGTATGTACAAGAGCATTGTCACCACCAACTGCATTTTTATCATGGTTTGTGGATGATATGTCTGCTAAGAAAATACTTTCTTCTGACATGCCAACATACTAATGTGCAATGCGTCAGCGAACAAGATTCAACATTTCACATAAAGTGAAGCAGATGCATGGACATCCCAATTTATATATTACACACCTCAACAATGCAAAAGCTTGCCAAGAACTGAATTTTTCTGAAAACAATGCAAACTGGGATACTTCACTCACTAATGCATACACTACTGCTCAACCACTGCAAATACATGTGCTATTTGCAATCATACTGACCATGTGCTTGCCATCCAATCCAAAAGATCTTTTGGAACAACACAAAAGCTACACAAGAGAAGACATCCTGCACTGTTTGCACACTATGAACCAAAACCCAAGACATTCAATTTGCACTAAATGTGTATAATGAGATACTGGTTTCAATTGAGGCCACTGGTTCAGCTATCACTAACAAATATCACTGATACAACTTACAACAACTGCATTAATTAATGTGCAAATGACCTTTTTGAATGTGATTTGCACTGATAAAAACACTCTGGTGTTGACAAACTAGCTGTAGTTCTTCTAATGAATCTTCTGAGAGTGGTTCCAGAACAGCACACAGCATAACACAAATTATGTAAGCATTTACAAGCCAAAGGGGCAGATTGTATTTCCTACATGACCCACACACACAGCCAAAATTTTTCACTTATTTTGTCAACCATATGATCATAAAAACGGTATTGCATTGACAAATTGCATCCAGGGGAAGTGTGACAAATGTTTTGGATTATGGCCAAACAGCACATACAGCAAATATGGCACTGAAGTTGCCACTGAGTTGTAAATCACTGAGACACCAACATGTATAACTCCAATAGAAGTTGTGGAATTGGTAAAGCCATGTCAGCACATTATATAGGATGAATGTGCTGTAGTGCACAGTACCACTTAATCACACAGAGAGGAAATTAACAGAGATTCAGTGGTGCACTCTGAAGATTTTTGACAAACTCTACCAGTTATATTGTGTTCAACAGCTGCTGATGGCCTTAATGTTCATCTCAAATAATCAGTTTTATGTCAACAGGTACAGAAATTGACTCTGAAACCCAGTCTGCATGTACCGCCATGACATGAAGCATCTTCTGTACATTTCACAGAACAGTTGTTGGATATTGGGATTGGGAAAATGGCAACTGAAATTACAGAACAAGCTTCAGGTATACATCAGAAGGAAGAACAGAAATACTGTGTATACAAAAGCACTTCAATACAAAGTATTTAAACACAGTGTGTACATAAAGCCTAGGAACACTCTTAATTATTTATTGCACAAGAACTAAACATTGTACGTATGTCATACATATTGCACTTTGAAGAGAAACTCTGAAAGTTTTTTTACAAACATTCGATATGGGAACCATGAGTGACACGGCAGACGTCAATACGGTAATCGAGTTCTTGGCATACCCATCCCAGCTGTGGCATCGTCAACTGTGGTAGTCGCTTCCCGTATTCACTCCCAGAGCTCTGCTAGATCACGTGGTAGAGGCAGTACATACACCAGATCTTTAATGTGTCCCCACAAAAAAAAGGTGCAAATTGCCAAACCACACTGTGGCGGTATACATGAAAAAAAAATTTTTTTCAAGTTTTCTCTTCAAAATGACATATGTACGGTATCTGTACAATTTTTGACTCTTGTGCAATAAATAATTGAAGGTGTTCTCAGACTTTATGTACACCCTGTACAAACACTCTCTCTCTCTGTAAGTGGCATTGTAAGACATGCCGTGTATTTACTAGCTGTTAAATACAGAACATGATTCTGAAAGCGCAGCACTGACTGCTGCAGTTATCTAGTACGCAGCGTACATATCTCCCATAATACAGTGGTTCTCATTTAATTTTTTTAATCCTTCTTCACAGAAACAGACACCGCAACGAAACTTTAGTTGTAAGGCATGAAGTCATTAGTACGATGTCAACAGAAGTTTGTAACTATAGTCCGATTAGAATTATTTGAGGGGTGACACCTTTCACTTGCCGCTACAGTGGTGCCACATCAGCTGCCGGCTACTGCTCACTTATAGGTGACACACAAACAGGGCGCGTCACTTCACCAATGCTGTTACATGTAATGCGGAACACTGTTGCAAATGGCCTGCTGCGACTTATGACAGAAATACCTGATGCTCTGTCGACAATCGATTTTATGTGACTAATGACTGAACTGTGGCAGATGACTTGTTTTGTAGCCTTGAATTTAAACCTGTGGCCTAACCTAATCACAAACTTGTGATGTGCAATGTATATGAGATGGCAGACAACAGCAGCAAAACTAAGATCAAGATCACTTTGTTCAAACCGATTAAATGTAGCCTCCACGAGCAAACGTAAGAGAGAAAAATATCAGTTTCAGCAATAAAAAACAAACTGTAATTTTTTGCTATCTTTCATTGGTTATCTAAAACTATTCTCACACTGCGATACATGAACTGCCGTGTTACCAACCAATGAGCATTCCAGGTTGGCACTTGCTTGCAGATTATAGGCAACACAGGCAGAGAGTAAACAAAAAAAGAATGATAGGAAGAAAAATAAGAGAAAATAAAAAAGTCAATACAATAACAGGGTGTATACATGGACGAAGAAAAAAAATTCCCGGATTTCCCGGTTAAAAATACACTTTCTCCCGGATGAAAATACATTTTTTCCGTGTTAAGTAACAGTATACTTTTCCTCGAAACTGTAAACATATCAATCCTTTAAATGGTTGTGGTTTTATACGCCAGCGTAGAATTTCCCGGAACTTTAGAAAACGAAACGCAGGGGAAAATACACGTTTTAGAAAGATGTCTGATGTGCAGCAACATGTACACTGCATATTTTCATATTATGAAAGAATAAATTTGAATTCCACCAAACATCGCATGTTACTTTCCGAAGGATTGAAATCGAGATTGTGATGTGCTTTTGTAAGCCAGTTGTAGCTCGTGTCAAGCGATCTTGCCAGCCGATGCAGTGGATATTCAGATCATAGGACACGTGATGCAGTCAGCCAATAGCAACATCACTGCAAAGTAGCGCGAACACACAAATATGAAAAGGTAATGGTTTAAATTAATATACATATATACATAGCTTTGCTACAAGAAAAGAAAAGCTTTTACGTTTAATATTGGTCACTTAAGATTAATAAGCTGCAAGAGAAGCTAAGCTTTAACATACAATGATCATTTTTGCGTGTGTTACACTTTAAAGATACATCACAACAAATTTGCCAGTAAATTTTTAAACAACGACATAAATGTCTGATTTTCTGGGCTCGAAAATATTCCAAATGGTCACCCTCAAAGACTTTATTTTTGAATGAGAGTCAAAATGCTCTGTGATTTAAGAAATTCATCGGACATTCGCGCGCACAGAGTTCATCTTGTGTAAAAGGAAATTTACTTTGAAAGTAACGCTTTCCAAACAACCATTCACAATATTTTCCCACGACCTGTTAGAAATAGAATCGTTTCAGCAGTTGCCAGAGCACGCCAAATAACAGTTGTCGCAGCGCTTGCGCAGCTACGATGAAGCAGGAAGCCCGTACGTTCGTACGTGCAAAACATTAAAAGATCTTACATTATGTCATAAAAGAAACAAGACATTAAAGGACACTCCAAGAGCATGGGAATTTTGTGAACTATATTAAAATGCATCATTCGGCTGAAAGTGCACATTCGTATGTCCAGATTCAGATGTAAATTTTCTTGGAGTACCTGTACTGTATAACCTCATGTTTGCTTCTTTATTAAGGCATAATGCCATATGTACTAGAAGATGAAAACGTGAACTTGAAATGCAGCGAACAGTTGAAACTAGCCAATAGCGTGGAATTAAACACTTAGTTTCAAATAAATTGACCGCCTCAGCAGAAAATATTAGTAAAAGTCAAATTTCTTTAACAAACAGACAAAAATAACTTCATTGTTCTGCAAGGTGATTAACGCTTGACTGTCAGAAAGGTGGAAACAAAATAATCTGAAACTAATTACATATTTTAGCCTTCCATAATTATGTGAATGTATTTGAATTCACTTGATAGCTCCCAGCCACAGAAATCCATTTTGTCTTCATTTGAAGTGGTAAGACGCAAAAAATTTAAAAATTGACTTTTCAAAAATATCTTCATTTTGTAGCACACATCTTTCTGAAGAGTCTGATACATAAAACATATATATTCGAGGGAAGGTAAGACATGTTATTTGGTCTTACAGCATTATTCCATCGCACGTCTCTTGTATTTTGCTCTGTGAAATTCAAAGATGTAATGTTTTATAATGGAATGGGTCGCATCAAACTATATTCATACCAGTGGAAATTAAAATGTCCTGTGGTGCCTCTCCTGCTCCCAGTCGGCTGGTTTGACATCCTGCTCCTCTTTATTGACATCCTGCTCCTCATTAAAAAAAAAATCTCAGAACTAATACTGGTTGGGATTATTTGTAATCGGCAGAACAAGAGCTCTTCAGAAAATTTGCAGCCTTTACTGCCTATTAGCTAATAACTTGCTGATTTGTGTGACATAAAATTAAATATAGGATACATAAAACGAGTAAAGACAAGAGACAAGCAAGACAGTAAACATTTCTTCAATCGTTAAGTCCTAGCTTCTTTTCTCTCTAATCATGCCACAGCTTTATATGGCTTACTTTCCTCTGTGGGAAAGAATCTACTACCTCATCAAAGTTCGTCAACGTTTTGCTACATGAAACAACGAAATGTCATTGTCTAATACTAGAAAAGCTGTTAATACAAATTGTACCCAAGACTGGTGTGGTTTCTCGATCTGACTACGTGTATTTTGTCACTGCTATATAAAACGAAATAGGCCTGCCCAATATTGCAGCAGTTGTTACACACACCAAATAAACGAGACTGTTTTGGCACAAATGGTCATTTTTATAACACGACGGAATATAATTCACCAAGTACCAATATCAAATGCCTATTAGGCCTCCTACAAGCAAAACGTTTTTTGTGTTAGGAAATAGTTTCACATTTCATTCATACTCTCTAGCTCCTGAAGAATGAGATCGAAAAGTAGTAGTACTAAATTTTTAAATAAATTTCGAATCGTCATATTCTCCCGTAATTTGTGTGAGTCTCCGTTTCTTCTCCTTCCTTGTTCTAACAAACACTCGTATCACTAATTATGTAACTATTCCTTCCAGTGTCAAAACTTATTATCTGGTTAATTTCGTCACCAGTTTAGTTATCCGGTTGGGTTGGGTTGTTTAGGGGAGAAGACCAGACAGCGAGCTCATCAGTCTCATCGAATTAGGGAAGGACGGGGAAGGAAGTTGGCAGTGCCCTTTCAAAGGAACCATCCCGGCATTTGACTAGAGCGATTTAGGGAAATCACGGAAAACCTAAATTAGGATGGCCGGACGCGGGATTGAACCGTCATCCTCCCGAGTGTGAGTCCAATGTGCTACCCACTGCGCCACCTCGCTCGGTATCCGGTTGGACTTTATTACATGTTTGTACAACACGTTTTCCACGCTACTCCCAGAATAGAACTTTAGCGGCTGCTAGGTGGGGACTGTAAAACTGGCCCTTAGCAGTGTAGCTGTCTGGCCAAAAATTTTCTATCAAAATTTCATTTTCTTGGATACACGGAGGAGGCAATACGCAATCTTTGTTGCCTGTTATTCCTGTTAGTCATTTTTTTTCCACTCTGGTAGTCTGAATCAATTGAATTCACTAGTAGTTATAACAATGCTGATCATTTGCAAACCCAGTCAACTACACAAACAGCGACTGGTATTCATCCGTTCTGCTTTATTCCGCTCAGCTCATATAGACCCGTCCCCATTTGTCTGCAGGAAAGTGTATTTCTAGATGCAACTGGGATTCCCCTGGCAGACATCACGTACACTATGCACACATTCAAAAATCAACTTACGATTCTTTCAGAAATCGACTTAGAATTTGTTCAAAAATGTTCAAAAACTAACAGGGATATGTTCAAAATCATATGAGAAATCGACAGACCAACGTGCTGTGTGCTAGGGGCTATGTGAAACAAGGTCATTTTCCTCAATAATATGAATTTGCCCCCGCCCCCCTCTCCCCCCTGAAACTATCGTCCGGGGCAGATAACCCTGTTTGCCACCGCCCCCTTGTTCCGGGCCTGTTGCGCATAAGTGAATCTGGCAGCTTAGGCGCACCAGTAAAATTTTTCTGGATAGCATCTGGCTGCTTGCTGCTATTGCTTATACAGCTAACTGCCACACTTCTGTAGCCAGAAGCAGGAGAAGGTACTACTCATACGAGAATCAACTGCACATGCGGATAAGCTCGTTCGCAACCACTCAAACGAATCTAATGTAAAGCTGTGGCGTCATGCCCATCGGAGGCAATTTGTTTTTATGAAACATCGCATAGTCTTCCTAAAGCCTTACACATTTTGCTGTTGGCAGATGCTTGTAAGAGTTTGTTGTATTTGGTGAATTTCCTTTGCAACTTAAATTTTATTTCCGTTTCTTTTTCTCTCGTTCGTTTTTTAATGCTGCAGTATTATTCTCCAGTAGCGAGATACAGTAATATTCTTTGTTAAGAGTATTGGTTCTTACCAGTCAAAGTTACAAAAATTTAACTGAAAACTAAAACAATGAAAAATTCCCGGACTTCTAAAAAAATCCCGGGTTTTTCCCGGTTTTCTCCCGGATGAAAAAATTTCCGGGTTTTTCCCAGATCTCCCGGTTGTCCCGGGTTGTATACACCCTGAATAATGAAAATGACGTAGCAAAGTATTATATTTTAAAAATATATGTTTAAACCAATTAACTGTTTATTAATAATAATTTGTCTTTTGTTTCGATTTAAAAATAAAAAAGAATTTCCATTCATTTGATGACATTCGAGCCTGTAACCTTCTACACAACAAGTTTACATGCTAACCGCTATGCTATGCATATGCTGCGTAAAGTAAGTTATTTGTATGACCATGGTGCCCCAGTAACATCGATGAATTGCAGCCTTCAAAAATTCAGATTTACGTGATATCATGCAAAGCTTATCTAATGTAAGCCGATTTCTGTGAATGGTGAATCAGATCTCGTGCGGAAGAATCCAGTAGTGTTTCGTCAGTGCCATGTTTGAAACATGTGTATTTCAGCAACATAGTTTTTGTGTGTGTGTGTGTGTGTGTGTGTGTGTGTGTGTGTGTGTGTGTGTGTGTGTGTTCACAGGAAATCTGACATTTTAGTTGAATAACTCAGAGAATGAAGAAAGGACACACACAACACTTCGTCTTCTAACATGGGCTGAAACCACCGGTTTTTGGTTATGCTGGTTCTTTTCATCTCTACTTTAGTCTAATAGTTGAAACCACTCAAAATAACTGGTTTCTGAAATGACCGATCATCAATTTTTTTTATTGCTATTACTTCCAGTAATGTATGTAGTTTTCGAACAATTCCTGAAAAATTGTAATGCAAACGAAAGAGTAGGAAGGACACACCACAGTGGACACACTGAAGAAGAAGACAGAATGCACCGCAACAACGCCGAAGTCCATAGGCTCCGTGCAGCTCTGCTCTGACAAGTGGGCTACCAAGGTGATCAGGACACACAAGGGCACGGGCTACATTATTCGCAACATGGGGAAGACTCAGCCACGGCCCTCATTGAGCCTGTCAGCACAGCCAACAAGTGAGGAGTGGTGCTGTTATGCAATCACGCATTTCCAAGTGCTTGGCTTCGACACATGCCCACCAGACACCGAGGGACAACCTAAACCCTCACCTGCGCCAAGTCACCACTGACACCGCAGCAGGGGCTCTCACAACTCAAACACCAGCACATGGTGCTGCAGCACTGTCTAGGACTGATCTCTTATGACGAAACTTGGCATGACATGGTATCTGATTGCATGATACCCACTTCTAACTTAACCCATCCTTGCATGACCAACAGCAGTCACAGCAAGACATCCGCTACTGCTCTTACTAGCCGACCTGACTATCGCAGAGTTTCCCCCCCCCCCCCCCCCCCTGGGCGCTTGCCTTGGCACTTTTTTCCCTCTGCCCTTCAAACTGCTACCCTTCGTTCGACTTTCAACCCAATCTATCCAGATGAGCACGCATAAATGGTTAACCTTAACAGCGCAGTACCTCACTTTAGTGAACACTAACCCTAATGCATAGATGGCAGTAGACCTTTTGTGTTGGTCATCATGCTAGTGTGGGTGTGAAGGGGCTCCAGCTCTTTTTTTTTTTTTTTTGGGGGGGGGGGTACACCAATTCTGTTCATGTGTGTGCGTCCTATGTTGTCTCTGTATGCCGAATGAGTGTAATACACAATGTCACAAGCGAGGCAGAGTAGAATGGTGCTGATCAACCAATGCCCAACTGCCTCACCCTGCCAAGCTCTCATGCTGCTCCTACTCATGATGAGGCATGCAACTGCATAATGAATAATTTTATTCAGAATTACTGAAACTGACAGAATATTACTTTGTAATTCCAGGCCATAATGCCAATGCTGAATGGGCATCCTGTTTCATGAATGCCCAATTAACAAAGGAAAGCAATAAATTGCAAATCAACACAATAACAAAGATGTTGAAGTCTGATTGAAATGAAAGTTATTGAACATATCTTCACTTTGTGTGTCAGAAGAATGTACAACTGTTTACTTAGCTTACTGCAGAACTTTTAGCTTATTTTGAGATAAGATTATCTTAGGAAGAAGATAGCAAATTTAGAAGACTGCCAAATTAT
Organism: Schistocerca americana; assembly: GCF_021461395.2. Classification (NCBI taxonomy): domain Eukaryota; kingdom Metazoa; phylum Arthropoda; class Insecta; order Orthoptera; family Acrididae; genus Schistocerca; species Schistocerca americana. The sequence continues at coordinate 514,361,113 of NC_060119.1, read as the reverse complement.
AAGGACATTTACTGACTGTTTTTTAGGTTGAGCATGGTTAAGGTCAGTCTTGCAAGAAAACTAACTGTAACTGATTACTAATAAAGACTGAAAATACTCAACTGACTATTTCTATTTACAGTAAATAGTCCACCCTTTAGGGCAAAATGTCCGGCCAAATATAACACCGAGTCTGGCTTTTCTGTTTTTAGACCTGGCAACCCTGCGTGTCACACACCAAAACCCTGCGTGTCACACACCAACAGGTACATTACTGTCTCTGCAATGCTGTACTGACTCCTATGTCGTGTGTAGCTTTTAACTGCAGGCACTGGTATTAAAAGAATAGTGTTCGTTAGTTACCCAATTTATATAAGAGTTCAATATTTCCAAGCAATGGGAATTTTATGAACACACATCGTTCACTTTAAACAGTTTTATGTAAAAACCAAATATTTTAGTACTGCTGCTGTCTCAAATTGGTATGCCTATTATGTGTGTTATAATAAAGATCAAACAAATACTGAAAAAGACCGGTTATTCTGAGCTAAAACATTGGTATAAGTTATAATAAGTTGGTTTCTCCCATTCCTACATCAGCTCCAGACAATGGCACAGCGCGATAGTGAATAAACTTCTCCACCTCTTGTAGTAGAGCACTTGTTCATTGGATGTTGCAGCAGGAACAGAGAGAAATGTTCCAAGAATGCACGCAAACCAAAACATATTTAATATCTTTTTAAGAGCTGTCACTTACTTTCTTTTGATCGATGACGTCACAGTCAGACACATAGTCTGTCATGAGTTATGAGAGCGGTTCACCTGTCACTGTAATTGAAGCCATGCATCAAACCCTATGGTCGTGTAAAATGAACAAGAATTACCGCTAAGCTGTTTATGTCTTTTAGTAACTTGGTAAGATTATAGTTCTCTTCCAGCATCATTCATTGCAACAAAACAACGGGGTCCGAGAGAATGGTCAAGTGGCACAGCATAGGTGGACCGTGCAGGTAATAAAGTTTGAGAAATGTGACCAGAAATTACTTTTAAGGTATATTTATATACACATATTCTGCATAACAGAGCATGCTTTAAGTACACAACAACATGGAACACCTCATTTGGTTTAGTCCTGTGCAAGACTGGTCATCACACCTCAAGACTGGTAATCACACCCCAACCTTCCAGCAACAATTGAAGTTGTGACAATTACCTATGAGCATTATGTGATCAGAAGATTGGGCAAGTGAGAAAGTTACAAAGAATGCAGGCATAGCTTAATTACAACTCCACTCCCACAGACGCATAAATCAAGTGAGTATATTCTATTAATGAAAACAATATCAGTTAGTGTCATATGTTATTTTTCGCATCTGACAGTTGTGTTTGCAATTAAAAAAAAAAAAAAAACAGAAATCGAATACATGCAGCAGTTCAAGATGGTGTCAATTTCAACAATGGAAATTTTGCAGAGGTGTTGTTATATTCCAGAATGGTATAGAGTATTTTAAGTCGTGCAAAATTTTATTACTGTAAGCATCTTTGTATTACAAGCATGGTTTTTATTATTTCTTCAGTTCTCTTAAACCTGTTTCTCAAGATTAAATGCCATAACACACAATTTCTCTAGTGTCTGCTAAGTGAGAGACTATTAGAGACACAAAGGAAAGGCAACCACTCACCTTTAGCACACTGATATGTGGCACATATTCATTTATAACAGAACACAGTATTAACTAAGTTTTGAAGCCCAGCTCTTCTTCTGGCAGAAAGTACATACATTCACCCACAGAACCACAGACACACAAACGCACACTACTGTGCCCATGGTGGCACTGACTATTAGACAACAGTTGCCTGGGCTGATTGATGTGAATGTGTGTACCTTCTGCCAGAAGAATCACCACAGCTCAAAAGCTAGATAATGCTGTATTCTGTTATGTGTGTGTATGTGCCACACATCAGTCTGCTAAAGGTGAGTGGCTGCCTTTAATTGGTTTGATGTATTGTTCTCTCCAGGAATTTTCGTTAGTAGTAGACAATTTATGTCATCACAGGAACAATAAGTTTCCTCCCATACAAACAAGTAATAAGAAATGCAAGACTGCAGAAAAATAGTGGTGTTCATTGCGTGTGCTGCCTGGAAGCCTTTGTAGTCAATTTCAATTGCAAATTTGTATTCATAAGTCACAATGCCACCAATACACATTCTGTGCAAGGTTGAATCTTCAGGAGCAAAAATCAGTAATTGTAATAATAATATGTTGTCCTTCCTTGCACACCTGTCACTTGCAGTGAACTAACATTAAAAAGGTTCCAAATACTATGCAGTACCCTTTGCAGAGTAAAAATATTTTTTGTGCTATATCACTGGATACAGAATTTTTATTCCAATGAAAACACTGAAGTGCATTGATAGACATCTATTATAAAGTCCCATGGCACTTTAGTGAATTATTTGTTGTTCAACTATGTGCATGCACACCCCCAGCAAAAACCCACCTTACATTAAACTTACTGATACTAAGAGGTGCTTGTCATTTCTATTTCACTGTGGACTGCTCCTTGCACACCTTTCTGACCAAATGGAAACTCTCACTACTGGTACTGTAAATATGTGGTAATGGCGGCACAGTTTATGACTGTCATACTCGGTTTCTTTTTATGTGTTAGTGGTATTTAAGCACTGCTGCACTAGACTCTTTTACTTTAGAGACTACACTACCTATTTGTGTGTTCTGTTAATGTTTGAAATAGTTCTCAACTCACCTCTTACATACACCACCATCTAATGACACAAATACTATGTAAATATGTCCATTGACCAAGAGTATCAGGAGCTCGCTCCCACAAAATCAAATAATTTATTTTTCCTTGCAATGGAAGCAGGAAATTCAACACAATTAGTTAAATGAAACTCATAATAAATTAATTTCTCAACACACCCAAAGAAAATTTCTACATACCTGAAGTTTGCTGCAATATCCTGTACTTCCATTGATGAGGCAAGTAAACCTATAGCATAGCTTTGTAATGGTTCTACAGCTTTTTCTGCCCAAGTAAAAAGCCTCAGGATTGTAGCCTCCATTTCAGGCTGAAAGAAAAAGAAGGAACACTTAGCTATCTTAAACTTAGCTATCCTAATCATTGTTTTGCACTCAAAAAAGGCCACTAATTTACATGTCACTAAGGAAAGCAACTGAATCTTAAGGAGACAAAATAAATTTTGTGACTTGCATTTAAACAACAGACTTACATACATTTACAAAGACCTGTTGCAACTGTTGTTCCAACTGTAACATTTATTAAATACAGTCTCTTAATTTCTTACACTACCTGTTTTCTTCCCCCCCCCCCCCCCCCCTCCCCCATAGACCTTGCCGTTGGTGGGGAGGCTTGTGTGGCTCAGTGATGCAGATAGTCGTACTGTAGGTGCAACCACAACAGAGGGGTATCTGTTTAGAGGCCAGACAAACGAATGGTTCCTGAAGAGGGGCAGCAACCTCTTCAGTAGTTGCAGGGGAGACAATGTGGATTATTGACTGATCTGGCCTTGTAACACTAACCAATATGGCCTTTCTGTGCTGGTACTGTGAACGGCTGAAAGCAAGGGGAAACTACGGCCGTAATATTTCCCAAGGGCATGCAGCTTTACTGTATGGATAAATGATGATGGTGTCCTCTTGGGTAAAATATTCCGGAGGTAAAATAGTCTCCCATTTGGATCAACGGGCGGGGACTACTCAAGAGGACGTTGTTATCAGGAGAAAGAAAACTGCTGTTCTACGTATCGGAGTGTGGAATGTCAGATCCCTTAATCAGGCAGGTAGGTTAGAAAATTTAAAAAGTGAAATTGATAGGTTAAAGTTAGATATAGTGGGAATTAGTGTAGTTCGGTGGCAGGAGGAACAAGACTTTTGATCAGGTGAAAACAGGGTTATAAATACAAAATCAAATAGGGGTAATGCAGGAGTAGGTTTAATAATGAATAAAAAAAATAGGAGTTCGGGTACGCTACTACAAACAACATAGTGAATGCATTATTGTGGAGAAGATAGACACGAAGCCCACACCTACGACAGTAGTACAAGTCTACATGCCAGCTAGCTCTGCAGATGATGAAGAAATTGAAGAAATGTATGATGAGATAAAAGAAATTATTCAGATAGTGAAGGGAGACGAAAATTTAATAGTCATGGATGACTGGAACTCGACAGTAGGAAAAGGAAGAGAAGGAAACGTAGTAGGTGAATATGGACTGGGGATAAGAAATGAAAGAGGAAGCCGCCTGATAGAATTTTGCACAGAGCACAACTTAATCATAGCTAACACTTGGTTCGAGAATCATAAAAGAAGGTTGTATACATGGAAAAAGCCTGGAGATACTGACAGGTTTCACATAGATTATATAATGGTCAGACAGAGATTTACAGAGATTTAGGAACCAGGTTTTAAATTGTAAGACATTTCCAGAGGCAGATGTGGACTCTGCCCACAATCTATTGGTTATGAACTGTAGATTAAAACTGAAGAAACTGCAAAAAAGTGGGAATTTAAGGAGATGGGACCTAGATAAACTGACTAAACCAGAGGTTATAGAAAGTTTCAGGGAGAGCATAAGGGAACAATTGACAAGAACGGGGGAAAGAAATACAGTAGAAGAAGAATGGGTAGCTTTGAGGGATGAAGTAGTGAAGGCAGCAGAGGATCAAGTAGGTAAAAAGACGAGAGCTAGTAGAACTCCTTGGATGACAGAAGAAATATTGAATTTAATTGATGAAAGGAGAAAATATAAAAATGCAGTAAATGAAGCAGGCAAAAAGGAATACAAACGTCTCCAAAATGAGATCGACAGGAAGTGCAAAATGGCTAAGCAGGGATGGCTGGAGGACAAATGTAAGGATGTAGAGGCTTATCTCACTAGGGGTAAGATAGATACTGCCCACAGGAAAATTAAAGAGACCTTTGGAGAAAAGAGAACCACTTGTATGAATATCAAGAGCTCAGACGGAAACCCAGTTCTAAGCACAGAAGGGAAAGCAGAAAGGTGGAAGGAGTATATAGAGGGTCTATACAAGGGTGATGTACTTGAGGGCAATGTTATAGAAAGGGAAGAGGATGTAGATGAAGACAAAATGGGAGATATAATACTGCATGAAGAGTTTGATAGAGCACTGAAAGACCTAAGTCGAAACAAGGCCCCGGGAATAGACAACATTCCATTAGAACTACTGACAGCCTTGGGAGAGCCAGTCCTGACAAAACTTTACCATCTGGTGAGCAAAATGTATGAGACAGGTGAAATACCCTCAGCCATCAAGAAGAATATAACAACTCCAATCCCAAAGAAAGCAGGCGTTGACAGATGTGAAAATTACCGTGAGTTTAATAAGTCACAGCTGACCTCAGGGAAGATCAGTTTGGATTTCGTAGAAATATGGGAACACGTGAGGCAATACTGACCCTACGACTTATGTTAGAAGCTAGATTAAGAAAAGGCAAACCTACGTTTCTAACATTTGTAGACTTAGAGAAAGCTTTTCACAATGTTGACTGGAATACTCTCTTTCAAATGCTGAAGGTGTCAAGGGTAAAATACAGGGAGCGAAAGGCTGTTTACAATTTGTACAGAAACCAGATGGCAGTTACAAGAGTCGAGAGACATGAAAGGAAAGCAGTGGTTGGGAAGGGAGTGAGACAGGGTTGTAGCCTCTCCCCGATGTTATTCAATCTGTATATTGAGCAAGCAGTAAAGGAAACAAAAGAAAAATTTGGAGTGAGAAGAAATAAAAACTTTAAGGTTCGCTGATGACATTGTAATTCTGTCATACACAGCAAAGGACTTGGAAGAGCAGTTGAATGGAATTGACAGTGTCTTGAAAGGAGGATAAGTCAGGTGATACTGAGGGAATTAGATTAGGAAATGAGACACTTAAAGTAGTAAAGGAGTTTTGCTATTTGGGGAGCAAAATAACTGATGATGGTCGAAGTAGAGAGGATATAAAATGTAGACTGGCAATGGCAAGGAAAGCGTTTCTGAAGAAGAGAAATTTGTTAACATTGAGTATAGATTCAAGCGTCAGGAAGTCATTTCTGAAAGTATTTGTACGGAGTGTGGCCATGTATGGAAGTGAAACAGGGACGATAAATAGTTTGGACATGAAGAGAATAGAAGCTTTCGAAATGTGGTGCTACAGAAGATTGCTGAAGATTAGATGCGTAGATCACATAACCAATGATGAGGTATTGAATAGGATTGGGGAGAAGAGGAGTTTGTGGCACAACTTGACTAGAAGAAGGGATCGGTTGATAGGACATGTTCTGAGGCATCAAGGGATCACCAATCTAGTATTGGAGGGCAGTGTGGAGGGTAAAAATCGTAGAGGGAGACCAAGAGATGAATACACTAAGCAGATTCAGAAGGATGTAGGCTGCAGTAGGTACTGGGAGATGAAGAAGCTTGCACAGGATTGAATTGTGTGATGTGTTTTGCAGAGAGAGATTAGGACAAAAAATACTCTGTGGTGGCGCCAGTGTATTCCCTGTCTCTGTCACTGTCCCATACCACCCAGCAATTGTCTACTCCGGTAACTGGCAACCCTCGGGTAATCACCACAGTAGTGTACAGTTTGTGCCTCTGACTCTCCCTAGCACAACTTATATGCTCAGTAAGCTAACACATGTTAACGTAATACATGTGGTGTTTGCATTATGCTCATAATGAACACTGACTGGGCTAAGTATCTTTTACTATACGTAAATCAACATAAAAATCAGCGGTATATGTTCTATGCGCACTCCAGTGTGCACATATGGACATAAGTTGCAAAATAACGCTATTGGCTGGAGTGTCACGTGGTACACCACTATGCATTGTTCCACCACCAATCTTCTGATATGCACACCACTGTAAGAGTCAGACCCAATGCTGAGCAGTATATTGCATATGTTAGATCTTAAACAGCAATCATATACAATTACAAAGTAACCTGCTTACCTTCAAACCTTAAAAATTTCATGAGTGGTTCAGAATAGCAGCACAACGTTTTAAGAATTGATAGTGCACACTGAGAATAGTCTTTTACTACTAAGGTATTTACACTGCTACAGATTTTTTAATGGCACTATATATATTTCTTAAACATAACTCAATAGCCCTTGGAAATAAAGATGATTTACATGATATTTTCACAGTTTGCAGTGGCATTTATCGTGAAAAGAAGGGAGAGTGTGGGGCCATGTACATCTGGAAGCGAAGAATAACAATTCAGTGCCTCTTCTACCTCATTAATCAATGCATTAACTTATGTATTGACCTAAGGCAATGCAGAAGGCATAGTTTGAGGAGTAACGTATCACTTTGAAAAAAATGATGTGGCTGTCTCTCCAATCGAAGAAGAATGGTCATGACCTTGAGTAAGCATTCACATTACTTCAGTAAATAAGTGATTGTTTTGGGCCACATATTGTGTGGTAAATTTAGTTTCTTTTGTGCCTGTCATGAGAGTGAACGTGGACACAGCTTATCTGCAAGGCAGAAGCTATGGGCATCTGGGTTCCTGCAATGGGAGACACCTGCTCATCAGGACAGTTATTCAACGAAATGCCGTTCCTCCTTGGACATTAGCTGCACATCACGTAACCTCACCATGCAAGATAATGGTCATGAGTCTGACTTGTCAGACTCATGGAAGACAGAGCTAAATGACAAAGGTGTATATGTATTGTGAGCTTTGTTAAAGCTTTGCTATAGTAATATCCAACATGAAATGTAATAACAGAGGTAAAATTCATGCACGATAAAGAAGCAGCATGTGAATTTATTACGTAGTGAATGGTGTGAGATTTCCAGATGGTACTGACTTCACATCTTTGAGAATAGAGTCCGCTGCCTCAAGGTACAGCAACATGGTTCAGTCAAACAGATAATAGAGATGGTGACCACAAAATCTTGTAGCCTACATAGTCCATCCCCACACGATGTTTGAACAACAGTAGGTGCACTAAATTCTATGTTCTGAAGAAAAAGCGATCATTACTGCCTTAACTGCACAGGAAGTGTTGAAAATGTGACACAATATTTAAAAGGGAGGGGGGGGGGGGGGGGGGGGGGGGGGAATATGTCTGCTTCGAGTCACAGAGACACTATTCAATATTATAATCCAGCAGTTGGTTCTTCTCCTGATGATAACGATGTGTTGTATCAGTCAGGCATGACTATTTAGCTGCACTAGTCTGAGTCCCTCCATATAGCCCCGTTCCTGCCTCAGATGGTTTTTCCTTATTTTCACAGTTGAATAACTCAGCAGGGAGGATTGCAATTTAATAAGGATAAAAACTTCTAAAAGTGTAAGGTTAATAAAATAACCCAAATGTCAGAGGAAAGTTTAATCTACATCTACATCTATACTCCGCGAGCCACCTTACGGTGTGTGGCGGAGGGTACTTATTGTACCACTATCTGATCCCCCCTTCCCTGTTCCATTCACGAATTGTGCGTGGGAAGAACGACTGCTTGTAAGTCTCCGTATTTGCTCTAATTTCTCGGATCTTTTCGTTGTGATCATTACGCGAGATATATGTGGGCGGTAGTAATATGTTGCCCATCTCTTCCCGGAATGTGCTCTCTCGTAATTTCGATAATAAACCTCTCCGTATTGCGTAACGCCTTTCTTGAAGTGTCCGCCACTGGAGCTTGTTCAGCATCTCCGTAATGCTCTCGCGCTGACTAAATGTCCCCATGACGAATCGCGCTGCTTTTCGCTGGATCATGTCTATCTCTTCTATTAATCCAACCCGGTAAGGGTCCCATACTGATGAGCAATACTCAAGAATCGGACGAACAAGCGTTTTGTAAGCTACTTCTTTCGTCGATGAGTCACATTTTCTTAGAATTCTTCCTATGAATCTCAACCTGGCGCCTGCTTTTCCCACTACTTGTTTTATGTGATCATTCCACTTCAGATCGCTCCGGATAGTAACTCCTAAGTATTTTACGGTCGTTACCGCTTCCAATGATTTACCACCTATGGCATAATCGTACTGGAATGGATTTCTGCCCCTATGTATGCGCATTATATTACATTTATCTACGTTTAGGGAAAGCTGCCAGCTGTCGCACCATGCATTAATCCTCTGCAGGTCCTCCTGGAGTACGTACGAGTCTTCTGATGTTGCTACTTTCTTGTAGACAACCGTGTCATCTGCAAATAGCCTCACGGAGCTACCGATGTTGTCAACTAAGTCATTTATGTATATTGTAAACAATAAAGGTCCTATCACGCTTCCCTGCGGTACTCCCGAAATTACCTCTACATCTGCAGATTTTGAACCGTTAAGAATGACATGTTGTGTTCTTTCTTCTAGGAAATCCTGAATCCAATCACAAACCTGGTCCGATATTCCGTAAGCTCGTATTTTTTTCACTAAACGTAAGTGCGGAACCGTATCAAATGCCTTCCTGAAGTCCAGGAATACGGCATCAATCTGCTCGCCAGTGTCTATGGCACTGTGAATTTCTTGGGCAAATAGGGCGAGCTGAGTTTCACATGATCTCTGTTTGCGGAATCCATGTTGGTTATGATGAAGGAGATTTGTATTATCTAAGAACGTCATAATACGAGAACACAAAACATGTTCCATTATTCTACAACAGATTGACGTAAGCGAAATAGGCCTATAATTATTCGCATCTGATTTATGACCCTTCTTGAAAATGGGAACGACCTGCGCTTTCTTCCAGTCGCTAGGTACTTTACGTTCTTCCAGCGATCTACGATAAATTGCTGATAGAAAGGGGGCAAGTTCTTTAGCATAATCACTGTAGAATCTTAAGGGTATCTCGTCTGGTCCGGATGCTTTTCCGCTACTAAGTGATAGCAGTTGTTTTTCAATTCCGATATCGTTTATTTCAATATTTTCCATTTTGGCGTCCGTGCGACGGCTGAAGTCAGGGACTGTGTTACGATTTTCCGCAGTGAAACAGTTTCGGAACACTGAATTCAGTATTTCTGCCTTTCTTCGGTCGTCCTCTGTTTCGGTGCCATCGTGGTCAACGAGTGACTGAATAGGGGATTTAGATCCGCTTACCGATTTTACATATGACCAAAACTTTTTAGGGTTCTTGTTTAGATTGTTTGCCAATGTTTTATGTTCGAATTCGTTGAATGCTTCTCTCATTGCTCTCTTTACGCTCTTTTTCGCTTCGTTCAGCTTTTCCTTATCAGCTATGATTCGACTACTCTTAAACCTATGGTGAAGCTTTCTTTGTTTCCGTAGTACCTTTCGTACATGATTGTTATACCACGGTGGATCTTTCCCCTCGCTTTGGACCTTAGTCGGTACGAACTTATCTAAGGCGTACTGGACGATGTTTCTGAATTTTTTCCATTTTTGTTCCACATCCTCTTCCTCAGAAATGAACGTTTGATGGTGGTCACTCAGATATTCTGCGATTTGTGCCCTATCACTCTTGTTAAGCAAATATATTTTCCTTCCTTTCTTGGCATTTCTTATTACACTTGTAGTCATTGATGCAACCACTGACTTATGATCACTGATACCCTCTTCTACATTCACGGAGTCGAAAAGTTCCGGTCTATTTGTTGCTATGAGGTCTAAAACGTTAGCTTCACGAGTTGGTTCTCTAACTATCTGCTCGAAGTAATTCTCGGACAAGGCAGTCAGGATAATGTCACAAGAGTCTCTGTCCCTGGCTCCAGTTCTGATTGTGTGACTATCCCATTCTATACCTGGTAGATTGAAGTCTCCCCCTATTACAATAGTATGATCACGAAACTTCTTCACGACGTTCTGCAGGTTCTCTCTGAGGCGCTCAACTACTACGGTTGCTGATGCAGGTGGTCTATAGAAGCATCCGACTATCATATCTGACCCACCTTTTATACTTAACTTAACCCAGATTATTTCACATTCGCATTCGCTAATAACTTCACTGGATATTATTGAATTCTTTACTGCTATAAATACTCCTCCACCATTAGCGTTTATCCTATCCTTGCGGTATATATTCCATTCTGTGTCTAGGATTTCGTTACTGTTCACTTCCGGTTTTAACCAACTTTCCGTTCCTAATACTATATGCGCACTATTTCCTTCAATAAGAGATACTAATTCAGGAACCTTGCCCTGGATTAATAAGAAAAAAATAACAAGTACATAAATTTAAAAAGAGAGAGAGAGAATGCTATATGAGAAGCAGACATGAAGAAAGCAATACTAAATTCTATGCAATAATAGCTACTCAAGCTATTTGTTCATTCTTACCAGCTGAAATACAACAGCAGTGTCCAGGCCAGGCATAATGTCCAACATTAGCCGGCATGCTGCAATATTGAGTTTCCTTGAATCTTTCGATGAGTTTGGCATTCGTGGGTAATAATTATCACGTAAATAGTCATTCACCAACTGAAAAAGTTCATTAATAAATAAATCACAGGGATAGATGACACAACAGTTGCTATAACAACTTTGATATTATTTCTAATTAAAGACTAACAACTGGAAGCTAAACCAAATGAAAGGCACTTTAAGTTCAGGCTGGGATTTGACTGCAATTTCTCCTGAATAGGTATTCGGTGTCCAGATCCTTTCTACCAAACTTAGAGATCACTGTAATCAACTTACACCAAACCACCTAGCTTGGTTGTTGGCACCTACTCCATAGAGTTCATATTTTCAAAGAATACTAATGCATATGTCGCTGAGAATGAGACATTTATTCTGAATGTTAAATGTTTCTGAAAACAAATGGGCATTTTCCCTATTTTCCTCCTATTTCCCAGAAACTGGGAAACATGGTCCCACCTGCCCCATTCTGCACCTTTAAATGCATTATGGAAGGATGTGGACACAGTGTTTCTTTTAAAATTTGTAATATGTGGTTCTCCAGTTTTTTCTAATCAGCATTTATTTTTTGCTATTTTGGAATTAGATGGTATATACCACATTTTTGGCATGTTTGTTTATTTTGACTCATTCCGCCACTTCTAACTTAAAACGTTCTTTCAGGACGTTCACTATTATTCAGTTCCCCATCTTACAGTGTCTACAATTTTACTACTAAGATAAAAGTTGATCTGACTTGGTTCCTACATCGTTACAATCATTCTAATGAGTTACTTGTTTTGTAAAAAGAACCACCTTTTCCTGCTGCCACTTAATTTATTTATCTTAGATGCCACCAGGTCAGAATGCAAAATTGTGCTTATATATCAGTAATAAAGTGGTAGTGCAACCTCCAGACCAGATAAGAGGAAACACAGATCAGCAAATCGTAAGTACAGGGCTATTACAAATGATTGAAGCGATTTCAAAAATTCACAGTAGCTACATTCATTGACATATGGTCACGACACACTACAGATACGTAGAAAAACTCATAAAGTTTTGTTCGGCTGAAGCTGCACTTCAGGTTTCTGCCGCCAGAGCACTCGAGAGCGCAGTGAGACAAAATGGCGACAGGAGCCGAGAAAGTGTATGTCGTGCTTGAAATGCACTCACATCAGTCAGTCATAACAGTGCAACGACACTTCAGGACGGAGTTCAACAAAGATCCACCAACTGCTAACTCCATTCGGTGATGGTATGCGCAGTTTGAAGCTTCTGGATGCCTCTGTAAGGGGAAATCAACGGGTCAGCCTGCAGTGAGCGAAGAAACGGTTGAACGCGTGCGGGCAAGTTTCACACGTAGCCTGCGGAAGTCAACGAATAAAGCAAGCAGGGAGCTAAACATACCACAGCCGACGGTTTGGAAAATCTTACGGAAAAGGCTAAAGCAGAAGCCTTACCGTTTACAATTGCTGCAAGCCCTGACACCCGATGACAAAGTCAAACGCTTTGAATTTTCGGCGCGGTTGCAACAGCTCATGGAAGAGGATGCATTCAGTGCGAAACTTGTTTTCAGTGATGAAGCAACATTTTTTCTTAATGGTGAAGTGAACAGACACAATGTGCGAATCTGGGCGGTAGAGAATCCTCACGCATTCATGCAGCAAATTCCCAATTCACCAAAAGTTAACGTGTTTTCTGCAATCTCACAGTTTAAAGTTTACGGCCCCTTTTTCTTGCGCGAAAAAAATGTTACAGGACACCTGTATCTGGACATGCTGGAAAATTGGCTAATGCCACAACTGGAGACCGACAGCGCCGACTTCATCTTTCAACAGGATGGTGCTCCACCGCACTTCCATCATGATGTTCGGCATTTCTTAAACAGGAGATTGGAAAACCGATGGCGGTCATGGTGGAGATCATGATCAGCAATTCATGTCAAGGCCTCCACGCTCTCCCGACTTAACCCCATGCGATTTCTTTCTGTGGGGTTATGTGAAAGATTCAGTGTTTAAACCTCCTCTACCAAGAAACGTGCCAGAACTGCAAGCTTGCATCAACGATGCTTTCGAACTCATTGATGGGGACATGCTGCGCCGAGTGTGGGAGGAACTTGATTATCGGCTTGATGTCTGCCGAATCACTAATGGTGCACATATTGAACATTTGTGAATGCCTCAAAAAAACTTTTTGAGTTTTTATACATGTGTGCAAAGCATTGTGAAAATATCTCAAATAATAAAGTTATTGTACAGCTGTGAAATCGCTTCAGCCATTTGTAATAACCCTGTAATTACTTTTTTACATAAAAAATCACAATGTGAACCATTTAATAATCTAAAAATAACAAAACTGTATCATTTTAGATCCAACTGATGATGCCTTAAAACAAGAAAAGGCTAAACGCGTCTGGGATAAATAAAGTGGCAGCAGGAAAAGGTGGTTTTATTTACAAAACTATTATTTCTATGCTTGCTGCAGAGGATTGCCACACACACAAACCTTTTATTCAAATAAGTAATCATCCATCAAAATACACATGGATTGTGCATTTTTTAATGTGCACTCAATTAACATTACTTTTGTTGAACAAACAGAATGAGTAATTAGGCACATTACTATAAATAACCAGTAGACCAACATAAAGAAATGACTTAAGTTTCTTATCATCAGCACCCATTTGTAAACTCTATGCAAGTGCAGACTACAGAGTCTCATCAGTTCCCACAAGGGCTCCATAGCATGCAATACTGCCCACTGCTACCAAACAACTGGCAAATCCTCATTCCGCAACTATGTAGATACCCAGAAACAGTTATGCATATTGCTACAATCAAGCAGTTGCATAAGGGATTACCAGAAATTTGGTCCCATGTGAGTCTTTGTTGTTCAGTACAAATTTACTATGTGGCTTAGGGCCAAGTGGCAGACCACAAATATCAGGATTTCACTCCGCAATTGGTTCTGGCACTTTTTCTGTCAATTATTGCTTATTTCACCTCTGGCAATGATTCGTTGATGTGAATAATGCCAAGCTGAACCTAGGTTCAGAGTTCATGCTATATTATAGATCACTGTAAAACTGGGTACATTACATCTACATCTACATCCATACTCCGCAAGCCACCTGACGGTGTGTGGCGGGGGGTACTTTGAGTACCTCTGTTGGTTCTCCGTTCTATTCCAGTTTTGTATTGTTTGTGGAAAGAAAGATTGTTGGTATGCCTCTGTGTGGGCTCTAATCTCTCTGATTTTATCCTCATGGTCTCTTCGCGAGATATACGTAGGAGGGAGCAATATACTGCTTGACTCCTCGGTGAAGCTACTGAGCGTCTCTCCTGCAAAGTCTTCCACTGGAGTTTATCTATCATCCCCATAACGCTTTCACGATTACTAAATGATCCTGTAACGAAGCGCTTCCTCTCCGTTGGATCTTCTCTCTCTCTTCTATCAACCCTATCTGGTACAGATCCTACACTGGTGAGCAATATTCAAGCAGTGGGCGAACAAATGTACTGTAACCTACTTCCTTTATTTTTGAATTGCATTTCCTTAGGATTCTTCCAATGAATCTCAGTCTGGCATCTGCTTTACCGATTAGTTCAAAGGTTGGAGGAAAACAAAGGCATACCATCACTAATACAATCAGGACTAGTAAAACACTATGAATTCTACTCATCCTTCACACTGGGCCAGGTTTTCCTCATACTTCTACTTCATCTATATAGCAAAGGCACAGAGCATTGCTTATCTTGTATTATGACCTGAAAAGCCACTATCAGTCCTCTGAATGTTTTCAGTCACAGAAAAGTAATTCTGAAATTGACATTACAACCTGAAGAAATAGAATATAACTACAGAGTAGCAAAGACAAGTGCCAGACCCAACTAATACACCGGACCTTTCAAATATTTTCTTGTAACAGTTACTACATTGAAAAGATGAATGATAAAAAATTAGGTACACTGCTACCATCCATGCCTCAAGAGTTCAGTCAAATATCATCCAAAACAGACTCAACATAATTGAGGAGTTAATGAAATAGAACACATTACGCCTATAGTCTGATATAAATTAGCCAACTTCTACCATTGCCATGACAAGTATTACCTACAGGTAACAGTCATAACACTTTGGTCTCCACAGCAATAGAAAGCTACAGTACTTTAAAGTCTATATCTGCCACAAAAATACGGAAATTCATGCTTGGTTCTTATCTCATAAGTGTCTTCCTTTTGTTCCTCTTTCGACTACTTTCATCACATGCTCTGATGTATGCAAAAATTAATGTTGCACCGGCCTCCTACTACAATTGCTCACTGAGAACTGGTAGGCACACTGCTTTGCACAGCGGATATGGCAAAACAGTGGGACCTGACAATGGCAGTACAATTACCATTGGTGTCATGCTGGTGGGAAAGGCCAGCCCTCTAGCCCTCAAATGCCACCTACTTTACATCAGACCAAAGTATCTCAAAATTCATGAACGTATCAACTACTGTAATAATTAAAAATTATAAAATAATACACCAACCATTGGAATAATGACATTATGAAATGCATAGATTGCTGCTCACCATACAGTGTAGATATCGAGTTGCAGACAGGCACAACATACAAACTGCTAAACATGTGAGCTTTCAACTACAGTAGACAACACACACATTCACACAAGCACAACTCATTGTGTGTGTGTGTGTGTGTGTGTGTGTGTGTGTGTGTGTGTGTGAAACATTCCACGTGGGAAAAATAAAAATATATATAAAAAACAAAGATGCTACGACTTACCAAATGAGAAAGCGCTGGTAGATGGACACAATAAAAATACACAAACGCACACACAAATTTCAAGCTTTCGCAACCAACAGTTGCCTCATCAGGAAAGAGGGAAGGAGAGGGAAAGACAAAAGGATGGAGGATGTAGGTTTTAAGGGAGAGAGTAAGGAGTCATTCCAATCCCGGGAACAGAAAGACTTACCTTAGGGGGAGAAAAGGACAGGTATACACTCGCGTGCACACACACACACACACACACACACACACACACACACACATATCCATCCGCACATACACAGACACAAGCAGACATTAGTAAAGGCAAAGAGTTTGGGCAGAGATGTCAGTTGAGGCGGAAGTACAGAGGCAAAGATGTTCTTGAATGACAGGTGAGGTATGAGCGGCGGCAACTTGAAATTAGCGGAGGTTGAGGCCTGGTGGGTAACGAGAAGAGAGGATACACTGAACAGCAAGTTCCCATCTCCAGAGTTCTGACAGGTTGGTGTTAGTGGGAAGTATCCAGATAAGCCGGACTGTGTAACACTGTACCAAGATGTGCTGGCCGTGCACCAAGGCATGTTTAGCCACAGGGTGATCCTCATTACCAACAAACACTGTCTGCCTGTGTCCATTCATGCTTTCGCAGTCCACAGTTGCTTTGTCGGGGGCGGGGGGTGGGGGGGTGGGGGTGGGGGGGGGACGAAGGGATGTGGGTTTTTGGGGGACAGGGTGGGGAGTCGTTCCAGTCCCGGGAGCGGAAGGACTCGCCTTCGGGAGGGGGAGGGACATGCATACACTCGCACGCGCACGCGCACACACACACACACACACACACACACACACACACACACACACACGCACACATCCATCCACACATGTGTGTGTGCGCGCGCGAGTGTATACCTGTTCTTTTTTCCCCCTAAGGTGAGTCTTTCCACTCCCGGGACTGGAATGACTCCTTCCCCTCTCCCTTAAAACCCACATCCTTTCGTCTTTCCCTCTCCTTCCCTCTTTCCTGATGAGGCAACAGTTTGTTGCGAAAGCTTGAATTTTGTGTGTATGTTTGTGTTTGTTTGTGTGTCTATCGACCTGCCAGCACTTTTGTTCGGTAAGTCACCTCATCTTTGTTTTTATATATATATATATATATATATATATATATATATATATATATATATATATATATATATGTGTGTGTGTGTGTGTGTGTGTCTTTAAATATGTCTGCTTGTGTCTGTATATGTGTGGATGGATATATGTGTGTGTGTGCGCGCGAGTGTATATCCGTCCTTTTTTCCCCCTAAGGTAAGTCTTTCCGCTCCCGGGATTGGAATGACTCCTTACCTTCTCCCTTAAAACCCACATCCTTTCGTCTTTCCCTCTCCTTCCCTCTTTCCCGATGAGGCAACAGTTTGTTGCGAAAGCTTGAATTTTGTGTGCATGTTTGTGTTTGTTTGTGTGTCTGTCGACCTGCCAGCACTTTCATTTGGTAAGTCACATCATCTTTGTGTGTTGTATGCTTTAGAAGAAGGCCCTTTGGCTCACTTGTTTAGCAGTCTTTCTGTTGTGCCTGCCTGCATCCAGTATATGGTGAGTACAATAATATACCACCATAGACAGTGCAAGGCTTCACATTAAAAAATTTTGCCTCTTACCAAATTGTTGCTCTTGTGATTTACTGGTGGTTGCTACTACCTTGCATTTCAAGCCCACCAGCTAAACTCACTGCAAAAAATTAGTTTTTACTTGTGATCCTTTCGTATAATTTATCTAAGCACTGGCAAGTAGTGCAAATTTAAATAAAATACAAGTTGAAATAACAGAGAATGTTAATAAAAGTATACAAAGGGATACATTCTTTTGAATAATTGATGTAGGCAAGGAGTTATGCTTCGATCAGCTGAAAGTCCTACAAATATGCATTTCTGTATTAAATAAAATTACAATAACCAAATGCAGTGAGGACTGCATGATTCCATGTTTAATGTGGCAGCAAATTTCCCAGATAATAATGAACCCTTTAACATAAAAACCCAAGTTATCTCATTTTTATTATTTTGACTGAACTTAGAATCCCAAATACACTCATTACAACTTAAGAAAAGACCTTCGAAGAAATAAAACCTCACTTATATCCATTTCAGCACTGATAGTTAAGTGTTCAGGTGTTAGAGAGCATCTGGTCCTACATTTGTATCTTGGCTATTGTGTTTTGGCTGAGGTGACTGCCACTAGATGTGGTCTTTACTTTGTGCGACTTTGGATACTCAACAACAAACCAGGTTCTTTCAGCCTCTCTCCTATTTAGGCAATGCTCTCAGAAGAGGATGGCTATAGTGATCCTGAGTTTGAAATTGAATTCAGTGGCTCAGAAAGTGGAGAAGAATGTAATGCTACTTCATTAGAGACTGGAAGTGATGCCAGTTTGTCAGATGGGTGACACATACTCGCCAGTGGTACGAGATAAATAAATCCACAGTGCTCCAGTAACCTCCTACAAGACTTAAGTTCACAGGAAACCATTGTGAAATACATGGTTAGAATCCAAAACTACAGAGAAAATAAAAAGGATTTCAAGTTTCAGAACAGAACCTGAAACAGATGATGTTCCCACAACTGACAACATGTCCTCAGGCTAAAATAATAATAATAATAAAATATGAGAACAACAGCAACTCACTTCAAGAAAGAGCTTTTTTTAAAAAAAAGACATAGAAATCACCAGTCGTATCCTTATGAGAATACAATATAAACTGTGTGGCAATTACACACAAGAACCACAGAGAAATCATGAACATAAAAATCCAAAGAGGGGCGAACATAGAAACTGATCATTGGCTCACCAGACTTAAAATCAGGCTGACACCAAACAGAATGAATATGAAGACCACAGTGACACCAAAGTTTGATGTGACAAAATTAGTCATTGAGGATCAAAGTGGAATGGGAGGATGAGAGAGCTGTGACATGAGAAGAATTCAAAGAGAAGGTAAACAGGTAAGCAAAAGCAGAAATTCCTCTAACCAAAAAGAAGAGACATTCACGGTGGAATGACAAGAGCTAAAGCAACTGAGAACAGGAAAATGGCACGCAAATGGAACAGTGACAAAACAGAAGTTAACCTGGC
Organism: Schistocerca americana; assembly: GCF_021461395.2. Lineage (NCBI taxonomy): Eukaryota > Metazoa > Arthropoda > Insecta > Orthoptera > Acrididae > Schistocerca > Schistocerca americana. The sequence goes on along the minus strand of NC_060119.1, from coordinate 514,341,879 downwards.
AATGTAGGATGAGAAAACAAATGAGACGCACCAGGAAAGAGAAAAGAGAATATGAAAAGGATCAGTTAAAAGGAGTAGAAGAGGATTTCCAAAACTATAACACAACTTCTACAGGACATTTAAAACCAGAGTCAAAGGATACCAACCACAAAATGCATATGTCAGGATACAATTATAGAGTTCTGGCACTGAACAACAAAGAAGTGCAAGACACTGCAGTTAACTACTGAACTGTCCAGAAACGATGATTGAAAACTGTAGAACAGCTGGAGAAGATGACATCATAGCTGAAATGCTAAAAGAAGCTGAGCCAAATACCACCAGAGAAACGACAAATATCGTATAAAACATATGGGAGATTGAAGTAATATCAGAAGACTGAAAGTGTGCGGTTGTACACCCTCTACATAAAAACAGAGGTATGACCAATGTTAATAATTAGAGGGACATCTATCCTGCCAGTCACATTTGAAGTTCAAAGTTCAAACACAGTGCCTGCTAGATAGGACACAGTTGCAACAGGAGGCAAGATAAGGGAATAAAAATCAGGCTTCAGACTGTGAAGATGCTGTGCTGAGCAGATACTAAATTTAAAGACAGTCCTGAGATACGAAGAAATGAGAAGCAGAGTGACCATGAGCTCTCCTGTTGGGTTTCCAAAAGATATGCTATTTATATAGACCATCACTTTTCCAAGAACTGGAAGAGAGTGACCTCAATGAGAAGACAGAGAACATTATCAAACGGACACTAACAAACACCAAATCTAAAATCAAATTCATGAGCAACTTATCAGTTCTCTGAGATTAGAACAGTAGTGAGACAGGGAGATAGTAATTCACCACTATTGTTCAATACACTATTAGACAAAGGTGTCAGGGAATGGAAAAAAAAATTGAGGACAGAGGTATTTTATAAACCAATCAGGCTAGGAAAGAAAAACGGAGGACTTGATATTGGCACTTTGGAATTCACTGATGATCTGGCAATACTATCACATAACATAGAAACCGCAGTGAGGCAAATTGAGGTTGTAAAAGAGAGTGCTGAAAATGTCAGGTTGCATATCTCTGAGAAAAAAAGAGTGCCTGCCAACCAAAAAGATACCACACATAATATCACAAAAGATACAGGGAGCTCAAGAGAGTTCACAAATTCAAGCATCATTGTGAGATACACACAACTGGGATGGTAAAGAAGCTCACGAACTGAGAAATCAAAAGATGATTAGAGCATTATGGATGACTGGCAACACCTATGATAAATCATACCTATCATGTCAACATAAAAGTGAGACATAGCAACACTGTCACCATGTTACAAAACTTATACGCAACAAGAACATTGGTCATGGATTGGAAAAGTGCACTAGGAAAGGTCAAGAAAGCAAACAGAAGAAACACCATAAAAATCCTAGGGCTCAATGAGAGAGAAGCTGACTACAGATTACAGCATGGACAACAGAGCAAACAGATATCTAATATATTACATGACATGAAGAAACATTGACTGAAATTTTACACAAATGTCAAGAGAATGTTGGACACCCAACAAACCAAACACATCTTGCACTCAGAACGCATTAAGAACCTGAAGTGGATCACCAAGGGCCAGAAGGATGCTGGCATAACAAACTCAAAAAGTCAGACAAACACTCAACCAAAAGAACTCATATGGAAAGTAAGCCAAGAGGTCATGAAATTCAAGAAAGGAACAGAAGAAGGAAGAAAATGCATAGTGACAAGATGAAAGACGTGTGGTGCCTCAGAAAATTTCATATTAAGCAGATGTTTCTCACGATCCTCTAGAGGCCTATTACAAAGTATAATAACCATTTCAATAATACCATCAGAGACAGCAAAGGGCTTGGAAAAACTGAACAGGATGGATAGTGTCTTTGAAAGAAGTTACAAGAGGAGCATCAGCATGACAAGTGAAAGGAAACACGGATTAGTACACGTGATTTGTAATTTGGGCAGCAAAATGAACAAGGTGATAGGCATAAAGAAAATATAAAATGCAAGAAAAGCTTGTCTGAACAGGAGAAATACATTGCCATGGAATATAAATTCATGTGTTAGGAAGACTTTTCTAGAACGACTTAAGACAAAAGAGTCCCTTTAAATTTGATACTACTGAAGAATGCTGAAAAAATTAGATGTGGAAGATGTTGGAAGGTACAGGTATGATTTATCCCTCCCATTTACTCCATTTGCAGAACTGTAGAACTACAGACCCAAATTCTCTCACTTTACAGTCAGAACCAATAGTTTGTATGCGACATGCAGTATTATATTTCTTCATTCGCAGACACAGAAGCTTCCAGAATTTTAAGAGTAAATTAATCCGTTTAATGCTAAATATCAATGTGAAATACATCAGTTACACTTGATGGCCTTTGCTATTTTTCACATTATCTCTAAGAGGATCTATTAATCAACTCTAAAAAGGGAAGCTGAGTATTTTACTGCCATGTTACTAATTCTGAAAAGAAAGTAATACACAAGGTTTATTTGTAGAAATCAAGTTTTTTTACCTTATTCATAAAATTTTCTTTGCGAAATAGAACCTTCAAAATGTGACCAAGTGCACAGTCTGGATCAGCCCTGATTGGATGTCTTTCATCAAATGGATCTGGATCCATCTTCATGTAGTTATCAGTTTCTACCTCTATTATCTCTGCAATCCTGGATCAGAACATAATTCATGGATTACTAACCCACACAAACAAAAAAAATTATAATCAAAATTGTACAAAGCACTTGCCATGGAACTTTACAACCAAGAAAGTGAGATCAGCAAGAAATGTTTAGTTTGCTATTGATTGACATCAGGGGAGGTATCAGCAAACAATACTAGATAGTATTTTCAGAATAATGTCTCTCAACTACTTACAGGAATATGGGCACTTTCATACAATACAAATAAATACATCTCTACCAATGACAACAAGAACAAAACTGTCACATAGAAACATTTGGATGTTACATTATATGAACTGCAAATAAAATGAACACATCTAGTTAATGAGACACAAAACAGATACATAATAATCTTAACTTAGAAAGAAACTACTCCAATTACAGAAAATCTAGGTTCTAATAGAGTTAACATAAAAAGTCAACAATACTTCTTACATTAGACATTCATTTGCTTAACGTTACATTAAACAGAATAGTCAGCTCGCACAAAATAAATTCACCCATGCACAGAAACACATCCTCATCTTCAACACTGGCAAGCTCAAACCTTTTTTCTGAAGGAGGTGGACACCTCAGTTGACTGTTGCCTGCTGACTAAGCAAACTTCCAGCATTCTTGTTGCTTTCTATCTACTGCATAGCACATCACAGCCTTCACACACAGAAGGTGAAGGGAAAGTTCTTCATAATAAGGTGTATTTGTTTACATGCACTGCCATTAAATTTTGGTTGGAAGAGGCAAAGGAGGAAGCAAAAATGTCATTCTAAAGTGTGTTTGAGCATTATAGAACCCATTCGATCTTCCAACTGCGCAATAAAGAGAATAAAGGAGAAGGGGTGAAAATATAACTACAAATACTTCCCAAAGATTCACTACTTCCAGAAATATGCAGAAGAAGGAGAAAAAATTTTATATTTAGGCAATATTGACAAGCAGGTTGTTAGGAGACCAGATACACACTTTCCATGTGACACATTCAGCAATGTAATAGATAACTTTGTCCTGTACACTACATTATTACCTCTTTTTTGTTTTAAAAGATTTTCCTCTGGTAGCATGTGGCTTGACATGTTTTGCTTTGGGTTGATTATGTGACTATTTTGTTTTCAATATTCTACTGATGAACTATTGGCTTTGAACATCCATATTTTCGAAATATTGGTCATAACGATACCAGGTGGTTAGAGCTGAAGTGCAGCTACTGACAGATGTCCTCTGTGGGGTGTAGGTATCGTATGGCTGTGAAACTTGGTATATATGCTAATGTGTTAATGCAGAACTGATTTAAGCTGGAAAAAAAATAGTTCCAGCTGCACATCGGCATTATACACTGTTTGTATGATGGTATGATATCCATGCCATCATCTGACAAGCCATAACATGAGCGAAGAATACGGCCATCGAGATAAGAGAACAAATGTTGTTGGTGAAACTGTTTTATGTGAACTGCAGCAATCAGAGTGCTGCACTGACTGAGTACCGCTGACTGAAAGGTCTGAGGACAGGCCCAAAGCCTTAAAAGGTTTACAGCAGATGATAATAACTTCTAAACACATGTGAGTGTGGTATGGCACCTGGAAGACTAAGAGGCAGTTGCTCTTGCTGTAACTGGGCATGAAGCACATGTCACAGGAAGTGCAAGTGCTCGTGCAGTGTCACGAGAATTGGCCATCCCATGGTCCACAGTACAGAAAGTTTTGCGGTCTATTTTACACTGGTACCCATACAAGATCCAGATGGTATAGCAATTGAAACCTCATGATTTACAGCAATATTCTGATTCACTCTTTGGGTTCTGGTAAGGATCAACACTGACTGATGATATGCAGTTGGGCAATATTCAAATTTGGGGTACTGTTAAACAGTCTCTTATGAGTGAAGAGCCACTGCATTCGCCACACGATTGTGTGGTGTGAATTGAATAGTACCTTCATTCTCAATCCATTCTTCTTTAAAGAGAATACACCCAGTGGGACTTGTCAGGTGCGACACGACATTCGCTCGTTATTGAAACTTCCTCACAGAATGTGTAACTCCAACTTTGTAAGAGAGCAACTATGTGAAAGTCACTATTTTCATCAAAGATGGTGCCACACGCCCACTGAAAAATCTGCTTAATGCAACCTTCCACGAAAGTGTTATCTCCTGGGGTTTTCCACATGCTTGGTCTGTAAAGTCACCTGATCTGAATCCATATGACTTTTGGCTCTGGAAATGTCTAAGAGAATGTTTACCAGGGACACATTTTGCCTCCACCTGATCTGAGGACCAGTATACAGGAGCAAATGTTGATCATGTCATTTTATGGATAAAACATCTTGTCGGGCTCCTGTAAGCGGCAGTTAACAATAAAATCAACATTATGCTGTCCTCATTTGTTTGAGCTTTTCTGTCCTTATCTCATTCCTAATCCATTACATATAGAAACATTTCTAGGATTCAAATCTTCACATTTTCACCTGGTGGCCAATATTGCAATTAATTTTTTTGCGTAAATCAGCTCTGCAATAATGCATTAGAATATCAGTTCCGCAGCCATATGATAATTATAGACCAAATTGGACCTTTGTGAGTAGCTGCACTTTTAACTATAACCAGCTGGTATAACCTGTTAATACAATCATTTGCACACTTGCTAGCTATAGCTTACAAGTTATGCGAGATATGCATTTGTGTGTAGGCTCCAGTTCTCAAACTAAACCTCCCTTACCAATATAACGCCGCTCAAGAGGGAATCCCTATCACTACCATTGACCTTATTTTAGCGTACTGTCTGTGCAAGTATGAGCAAATATATTTTGCCTGCACTCTACACACAATGTGTGTTCTTCAAACTGCAATAGTCAATGTCTGCAAGAAACTAGAATACCCATCAGAAATAATGTTCTGAAAATGAATGACAAAGAACACAGAAATCATAATCTACATTCAAATCAATATGTCCCCACATGAAGCAAAAACAGTCTGCCACAAGTCTGTGAACCATTCAATTCCGGGATGATCTAATTTTTCCAATCCCTTTCACATTCCTAATGGACAAAGATCCCTAATTACATCAACATACATAGTTTGTTTCCAATGATTTTGTTTTTACAGACAGTACAAGTTTAAAAAACAGTTCACCTTAAATTGGTATACCACAAGACTGACACTGGTACGCCATAAACCTACTCAATATTATGTCACACAGCTCTTTTCGATTGGCAAATATAATTTAAGAAAGGCTGAACTACTGGAATAGGAAATAGAAATGTTGATAACATTGATGAATAATTTCTCAGTATTTAAATCCATTACTACTGGAAAATTTCCAAAAATATGTACGTTAAAGTGGTGAGCAGGAAGAGGAGATGAGAAATGAGAACTGGGTTAGACCAAAGAGGGTGGTGGGTACAAAACTGATGTCATGGAATATGTTTTGACTTCAGCAGAGCTTAGGCTGCAAAAAGGCAGACAACAGAAAAAGGGTTTAGTATGCCAATGGTTGTTAAAACAGAAAATATACGCATACTGATATGTGTAGCACTGCCCACATGCAGTGAATGTGCCTGTGGCGACAACTTGCTGTCATCACAGGCTGGTCAGGTAAATGTCAGTAGCAGGTAAATGTAAGGCCACTTGTAAGCGGTCCGTCTCCCTCCAACTTCACCTTTATAAGTGATTATGACCGTCGCCACTGAACACCTCGACCAATTTAGACTTTTGTTGCAAAATGCATCGGCTGAGGAGTATGTGGTCTCTACCAATGCCAGACAATGGAACTTTGTGTAATATAAGGACAAGCTAAAAACTAATACCTCTTAATTTTTATGTAAAAACTCTTAACGTTTCTTTTAAAAAATAAAGCAAAAGGTATTACTTCTACATCTTTGTCCTTCATGCCTACATATCTGCAGTCCTCTGCCACTAGAGGGCTCTGAATAGTAACATGGAACGCAATGGTGTGTAACTATATCGATGCAAGTGTGCTGTAATCGAGTTTCGAATTTGAAGAGTTTGTGTCAACACACACGGGGCACCATCTCCTTCAGCATGAAAATACCAGACCACAAACAAGCCGATATGACATGTTGTTATGCCTGCAAGGTTGACGACACACCAGACATCCTAGTGTTGAGGGTTGCACAGCTGCCAGGCAACCACTTTTCACAAAAAATTAGATTTCCCTGTATTCCACTAGGCATCCCTAGCAGTGCTGCCAGAGGTCATGCATCACAGGAACCTAACTGCTCTCACAATCCACATGACCAAAAATAGATCCCAAAATATCCTGCTGGTGGACGGTATTTAGGCAACCTTCACGAGCACTGCAACATCTTCAACAATCTGATGCCTTGGGTTTACTATCATTGGACATCTTCTATACAGTCCCAACTTTGCCTCATTCAATCTTCATTTGTTTCCAAAACTTCAAGAACATCTTTGAGGAGTTCACTTTGATAGTGATGAAGTTGTGCAAACAGAGGTGAGGTTGTGGCTTCATGAACAAACTGAAACATTCTGTAGTAACAGTATCAAGACACTGGTGTCTCATTGGGAGAAACGTGTATCATCAGGGTGACTATGCTCATGGAAAAAAAGACAAGAAGAATAAAGATGTAGAATGTTAATCATGTTTGTTTCCTTTAAAAGATATGAGTTGCCACATAAAAAATTTGGAGACATTACTTTTCAGCACACCCTCATATGATGTTTATCAGCTCCAACGAGGAAACACTGCCCATTACTTTCTATCTGGAACTATAGCTTATATTAATTTTGAACAGTAACTATTACTGTTTGTTTTTGTACACCAATAGTCAATTTTAATCTATTGTTACAGAATATTGTGTTTAATAAATATTGTTTGCCTTGAAGTGAATGTCCCAACAGTGGGCATAATCAAGAACTATTCTTATGAATTGCAAAGGATATCTTAATTACTGCTAAGTTGACAAATTAACACAATTCATATACTTTACAAATGTTTTTATGTGTAACACTCCATCAGCTAGCAAACTCAAAACATTACAAAAACCAGAGACAATTATGAGACTGTTATAAATGTATGACCAGCAGTCTGAGCTATTTTGATTTCTTTGGTGGATTCTTGCAGAGTAATCTACAGGAGAAATATTTCTTATTTATATTGTAAACACTGCTTAAAATTATGATAGTTAAGTGCAAGTTCATCAAGCATACATTAATAATGACTCCTGATTTTGACCCAAGTATGAAAGAAAGGATACATAATAATACAAGTGAAACTGTGTAGTTTAACGAAAATACACATTTATACAACAGAAGTATTTTATTTATTGGAAATATGCAAATATAATTCAAAGGTCGTATTCTTTAATGTGTGCATAATGTATCTGAGACAGGTCTATCATCTTGTCTATCATATTTAAACTGAGCACCAAAACTGATAATGACAAAGTCAATTTACAAAGCTGTAGATACTATGATAGCTCAGAGTTTCTGCTGTGGGTGAATTACAACTTTTCGAACTCAATCAAGATATATTCACCAATTGCAAAAAACCATTTTCAAATGGGGGCTGAAGCTGCAGGACAACTGGACTGACTAAATAACAGTAGCACAGTTCAAAGACTAGTGGAAATTGAGGACAGGAATGCTGCTGGAATAAAGGATGTTTTGGTGGGACACTTCCTAACTGTGCAATTATGGGAATCTGTAGAGGGGGAAGGGGATGGATTCTGATGATGGGTGTTGGGAAAAAGCCAGTGAAGTTCACTACATTGCCACAAGTGCATAATCCTGCTCAAACATCAACTGGTCATACTTCTCTTCCCACTGTCCACAATTTGTTGCCATCTCTACAGCTGAACAATGTATAGTTGTATACAGGCATGACACAGACAAAAAGGAAGTAGATGGGTTTGACGGAAGGATCTAGAATAGGTCTAGGGATTAGGGCAAGCAGTGGGAAGTCTGCTAGACTTCTAGGGTGGGGTTACTGAAGACAGGCCTAAATTTGTACACACACACACACACACACACACACACACACACACACACACACACTTGTAGGCTGAAGTTAGATACAGAGTGAAATGTGGTGACACATAAGACAGGATTTCTGGTCAGGTGAATACATGGCTATCAACATAAAATCAAATAGGGATAACATAAGATTATGATTAATACTGAATGAGAAAACGGGTATGTGGGTGAACTACTGTGAACAACATAACTAAAATGGTAGCTGCAAAGCCAAAAACCACCATAGTAGTATAACTCTTGATACCTACTAATGCTGCAAATGATGAATATATAGAAAACACGTAGGATGAGATAAAGGAAGTTACTCAGTATATTATGAGAGTGAAAATTTGATTCTGATGGGTACCAGAAAAATGGAGAGAATGGTAAATAGTACAAAACATGATCGACTGATTAATCGAGAGGGGTTATGGGACCAAACGGCGAGGTCATCAGTCCCGTGATTCTGAAGCGAGTCACAGAAGAAAGAGGGTCTGCAAAAAGTGGACAAATCCAGTCAGTGGAGTCAAATTATAAAATAATGAACATTAAACTAGCACAGTAAAGGCATAAAAGGTGAGACCAAATCTAAAAATTGGAAAAAAGGAGGGGGGTGGTCATGGGGTCACAGACCGAGAAGACTATAAAAGAAGTCCCAACCACAACCAACCTGCCCCTGTTCCAAGACTAAAGGAGAACCTTATATCTGGAAATAAAAACCACTTTCATGGAGGAAATCGAGGACCAGTTCAACCATACGCGGATCGGCTGCTAATATTAAATTTAAGGAATCGGGAAGACTATCCTTAACACAACAAGCCGAAAGAAGAGGATATTTCACCAATATGTGAGATATCATCAGTCTGGCTCCACAAGCATATTGTGGGGGGTGGATCATTACATAGGAGGAAACAATTGGTGACCTGGGTATGACCAATGTGTAAATGGCATAAAACAGTGGACTCCTTCAGGGAGGAGCGGAAGGAAGAGTGCCAAACTGCAGTAGACTCCTTCATTGTGCGGAGTATATTACTATGAGCATTAGCGCCCCACATGGCATTTCACTTTTGGGCAAAGAGAGATTTGACGTAGATCCACATATCTGTAGCTGTAATCATGAAAGGAAATGGGGGGTAGGTACCTGCTTCTCTAGCCAAAAGGTCAGGCAGTTCATTTCCTGGGATGCCCACAACTTGCGACCTGGAGAAAGATGACTGAACAGGCGGCACGTTCAAGGGCACAACATGGATAGCACAGACAAAAAGGGCGACGAGATTAGCATTGGTCGATATCCTGTAGATTGCTCATGGAGTCTGCACAAATTGAAACACTGTGGAGGGAGGCCTGAGAAACAAAAAGGAGGGCCCTGTGAATGGTTAGAAGCTCTGCTGTGAACACACTATGTGATCCCGGCAATAAATGGTGTTCAAAGTCAGTAGGAGACATGACAGCATATCCCACCTTATTGATAGTCTTAGAACGATCAGTGTAAAAGATGGTGGCACCCTGGAACTCTGCAAGGATGGCACAGACAAGACGCCGGAAAACCATAGGAGTGACAGAAACCTTCGGACCCTGGAATAGATCAATCCTAATCCATGATCTAGACACCATCCAAGGGTGGGGTACGGGAGGTAAGACATGGCATGCCGTCTGGTGAGTGGAGATGGAGATCCCGACAGAGGGACGTGAGACGCATGCTGACTGACAATCCCACCCGTGGGCGGGTGTTAAGAGGGAGACATGCCACATTGGTGAAGAGCACAGGGTATACAGGAAGGTCAGGGAACTGGCGAATGGCATTTGCATAAGAAACAAGGAGTTGGCTCCATCGGATGTGTAAAGGTGGAATCCCCACTTCTGTGAGGTGACTATCAACAGGACTAGTGCGAAAGGCACCAATAGGCAGATGCACCACACAATGGTGGCCAGCGTAAAGGAGTTTCAAAGTGGAAGGAGCTGCTGAGCCACAAAACCTGACTCCATAATACAGTCTGAACAAGACCAGAGCACGATAAAGATGGGGGAAGAGTGGAATGGTCTGCACCCCAAGACATGTAGGCCAGGAGGCAGAGAGCATTAAGCTTCCGCATACATGCAAGTCTTTAGGTGGCAAATGTGGGGCAGCCATGTCAGCTTGTTATCAAAAATAAGGCCCAAGAAACGGGACTGCGCTACAACATTGAGGAGCTGGTTGCCTAAATAAAGTTATGGATCGGGCTGCACTGTGGGTAGATGACAAAACTGCATAACCTGTGTTTTGGAGGGAGAAAACTGGACGCATTGGGCAGTGGCCCATGCAAAGGCCCATCAGATGGTGCCTTGGAGCTGGTGCTATGCAGATGCTACTGAGTGGGAGCTACACCAGATGCAAAAATCATCGCCGTATAATGCCAGAGTAACCACAGGCTCAACAGAGGTCACAAGCCCATTGCTGGCAATGAAGAAGAGTGTGACACTTAGCAAAGAACCCTGTGGAATACCATTCTCCTGAATCTGAGGTGTGCTGAGCAAAGTGCCAACTCGAACCCAGAAGGGCTGGTGAGATAAAAGCTCACAGATAAAAATCAGAAGTGGAACACGGAAGTCCCAGTCATGGAGGGTAACTAAAATGTGACAGCGCCAAGCCATGTCATATGCCTTATGTAGGTCAAAAAAGACCGTGACAAGGTGCCAGTGGTGAGTAAAAGCCAGTCCAATCAGAGTAAATGGTCAGCTGGAGATCACCCTGCCTGGAAGCCACACTGATATGGGGACAACAGGCCCCGAGATTCGAGTACCCAACATAATATGAAGCTGACCATCCTTTCGAGCAGTTTACAAAGTATGTTCAGAAGGCTACTTGGGCAGTAGCTGTCAAAAGATGTTGGGCTTTTTCCCAGGCTTAAGAACGGGGATAACTGTACTGTCTCGCCATTGTGACGGAAAAGCCCCCATGAGTCAAATATTGTTGAAGACCCTGAGGAGCTGTTGCCTCTGGGGAACATCCAAGTGTTGGGTCACCTGATTGTGGATGGAATCCGGGCCTGGGGCTGTGCCTCGTGAAGAGCTAAGAGCCTGCACCAATTCCCATTCAGTGAAGAATGCATTATAAGGCTCAACGTGATGCGGGATGAAAGAGGGGGGGGGGGGGGGGGGTCGGTTCAACTCTGTGTTTCTGCCGACAGCAGGCTAGGAAGAGGACGACGATGCTGTCGCAAAGTGTGTCACAAGGTGTTCTGCGAGAACCAATGGATCAGTGCACAGAGCACCTTAGAGGTTCGGACCTGCACAGCTGACTATCACTGGTGGACCAGAAGGCTACAGAGCTAGGACCACACCTGTGATGAAGAGGCATACGTCCCCAGGGAGGAAACATAGTGCTCCTCCCAGCTTCCCTTTTAACTCCGCTTAATAATGTAACGAGCCTTATCATGGAGATGGTTAAAAGTGAGGAGGCTGGTCTGTGAAGGGTGCTGCTTAAATCACTGCAGTGCCCGTCAGCAGTCCTGGGCAGCCACATCCTTGATTAACCAACATACCGGTCGATGACGAGGGGGACTTGTGGATAGGGGGACAGCAGTTGACAGCAGCATGAAGAATAGTGGCAGAGATGCCTTGCACGACTACATCAATGGAATTCAAGAGGGAGGTGTCGAAGTGGACAGCATACATATATAAAGGCCAACTGGCCCTGTGGAATGCCCAACATGGAGGGCTGTCTGCCTGGCAACAGCAGGGGAATGATTCATTCATCAGAAAGTGGCCATTGTCACAAAGGTCATCATGGGATGACCCAGGTAGGGAAGCCACCAGGAGATCGAGAGATCGATAGCAGAGAAGGTGCCATGAGCAGAATGAAGTGGGTAGGGGATCCACCATTGAGGAGAAAAAAATCGAGGTCCGTGATAAGTTGGTCAATTAGGATACCCCTAAAGTCCCCAAGGAGGAGAAATGGGTGCGGGAGCTGCTGGATTATGGTAGTGGAAGTGGCGTACCTGGGGGGAGGTAGACATTGCAAATGGTGATTGATGGAGTCATTTACACTCGAACCACTATCGCTTCCAAGTTGGTATATAGGGGGATCCAGTCACTAACGACATCATAGCGAACCAAAGTGCAGACCCCACCAGATGCTACCCCGGGGCCAGTACAGTTCCACCAGAACACCCGATAACCACGAAATGTTTGGAGAGTGGTTATCACGGATACGCGTTGCTTGATGAACAAGACAGAACACAGAATAGGAGGAGACAAGACGTTGCATTTCCAGTAGGCATAGTATCCATTGCAATTCCACTGGATGATCACGTGGTGAGAGTCCAAGGCAGACATGAAGAAGCCAAGGAGGATGTCGGGTCACTTGGTCAGTAGTCGTCACCGACAAGGATGGGGTGACATCCATAAATAAGATGTCAGACCCAGGTTGCAAGAGGGGAGATGGCAACTACGGGGGCACCTTGTCTTGAGATTTATGTTTCTTCTTCTTCTTCTCCTCTTTCTGAGGTGGGGGAGGGTAGAGTTCGTGGGACGCACATGTTTCTGCAAGATCTGGAACCAAAAAAGAGCAGGCAACCTTGGGGTGCACAGATGGTGCGGCCTCATAGCTGAGTGGTGGTAAGAGTCTTCTGGCCTGAAAAACTCTGGGGAACCGGCTGATGCCAAAGAAAGGAGCACTACTTCGGCTGGGGAGAGGGAGCGGCTCCCTGACAGGAGGTTGTGGGAACTGCAGGGGAGAGGGAGGGGAGGACAAAGGAGGAGGACAAAGGAGGAGGACAAGGGAGGAGGAGGAAATGAAGTAACAGAGGCATAAGTTGAAGATAGTGACACTAGATGGAGTCTCTCATACTTCTGGCAAGCCTCAGCATAAGACAAGCGATCCAGGGACTTGTATTCTTGAATCTTCTTTTCTCTCTTGTAAGCCGGGCAATCCGGGGAGCGAGGGGAGTGGCGGTCAGCACAACTGAGACACCAAGGTGTATAAGTGGACAAGGGAAAAAAAAATCCCAGAGTTTTCCCGGTAAAAAAATACACTTTTTCCATGTTACGTGGCAATATACTTTTCCAAGGAACTCTAAAACTTATCAACCCTTTGAATGGTTAACATTTTATACACCAGCATAGATCTTCTCACTGCCACTTTAGAAAATGAAACCCAGAAAAAACAATCTTGGAAAGATCTCTGATGTGCAGCAACATGTACACTGCATATTTTCATATTACAATAAGCTGCATATATTCGTAATTATGAAAGTATAAATTTGAATTCCACCAAAGACAGCACCTTAGTTACCAATGAATTGAAACCGAGATTGTGATGCCCTTTTGTAAGCCAATAATAGCTCAAATGATGTAATCTCGCCAGTCATGACAGCAGATATTCAGAGCATAGGATATGTGATGCTAGCCAGTAGTAACATCACTGTTACGTGGCGCAAACAAACAAATAGGAAAAGTTAATGGTATAAATTAATATACATAGTGTTGCAAGAAGAAAAGAAAAGCTTTCACATATAATATTAGTCTCCAGAATGAGATTTTCACTCTGCAGCAGTGTGCACCGATATGAAACTTCCTCGCAGATTAAAACTGTGTGCCGGACCAAGACTCGAACTCGGGACCGTCGCCTTTCGCAGGAAAGTGTGCTACCAACTGAGCTACCCAAGCACGACACACGTCCCATTAAGGTAGGAGACGAGGTGTTGGCAGAAGTAAAGCTGTGAGGACGGGACAAGAGTCGTGTTTGGGTAGCTCAGTTGGTAGAGCACTTGCCCGCGAAAGGCAAGGGTCCCGAGTTCGAGTCTCGGTCCGGCACACAGTTTTAATCTGCCAGGAAGTTTCATATCAGCACACACTCTGCTGCAGAGTGAAAATCTCATTCTGGAAATATCCCCTAGGCTGTGCCATGTCTCCACAATATCCTTTCTTTCAGGAGTGCTAGTTCTGCAAGGTTCGCAGGAGAGCTTCTGTAAAGTTTGAAAGGTAGGAGCCGAGGTACTGGCAGAAGTAAAGCTGTGAGGTCGGGGCGTGAGTCATGCTTGGATAGCTCAGTTGGTAGAGCACTTGCCCGAGAAACGCAAAGATCCCGAGTTTGAGTCTCAGTCCAGCACACAGTTTTAATCTGCCAGGAAGTTTTAATGTTAGTCTCGAAGATTAATAAGCTACAAGAGAAGCTAAGCTTTTACAAGAGAAGCTAAGCTTTCGCATGTATTATTGGTGTGTTATTATGCGTGTGTTACTCCTTAAGATACATCAAACAAATGTGCCAGTAAAATTTGAAATAATGGCATAAATGTCTAGTCTTCTGGGCTAGAAATTCTTGTAAGTGACTGGTCCTCAAAGTGTTAAGTTTTAAATGAGAGTCAAATGTTCTGTGATTTAAGAAATTAATTGCTCATTCTCGCACATAGCAGAATTCATCTTGCATAAAAGAAAATGTACTTTGAAAGTAATGCTTTTCAAACTACCATTCGCAATATTTTCCCACAATCTGTTAGGAATAGGCTTGTTGCAGCGGTTGCCAGAAAAAAGGCGTCACTGCGTGCGCACAGCTATGAAGGCGTATGAAGTCCGTATGTATAAAGCATTAAGAGATCTTACATTACATCTTAAAAGAAACAGGACGTCAGAGGATACTCCAAGGGCATTGGTATTTCGTAAACAATACTCAGTTGTACTATTCGGCTTGAAGTGCACATTTTTATGTCCACATTCACAATGATGTAGGCCCCCATCTGATATTAAACTTTTCAGTTTGGTTTCCAGGATGTAAATTTTCTTTGAGTACCAGTACTGTACTACCTCATATTAGGTTCTTTATTATGGTATAATGTCATGCGTGCCAGAAGATGATAATGTACACTTAAAACTTAGCGAGCAAGTTGTAATTAGACAATGGTGTGGAATAAAACATTTCGTTTCAAATAAATGGTTGGTTGGTTGGTTTAAAGGCGGGAGAAGGGACCAAATTATGAGGTCATCGGTCCCTTGTTCCTAATAAAACAGTGCCACAAGTTTGAGAATAAAACGGACAAAACATATAACACAAAATGGAAAGAAAGGGAAAGCCACAAGAACGAAGGGAAGGCAACAAACACTAAAAGGAACAAAAGAGGACAATAGAACAGAGACGCTAGAAACAGAAGAGATTAAAACATGAAAGCAGATTACAGTGGCTGGCCAACCACGAGAATAAAAAGGGAAAGCCAGCCAATCTGCAACACATTAAAACATCCATCCTGAAAGCACTAGGGTGGAAGACACAGAGGGACAAAGGACATGCGCTAAAACCTGTATAGAAATAACCCACTCTCACGGATAAAACGTAAAACTAAAGCTGCTGAGGAGGCATTGTCACCCAACACTGAAGACAGGGTGCTGGGAAAGTTGAAGGTCTGTTGCAGAGCGGCTATAAGTGAGCAGTCCAGCAAGAGGTGAACGACTCATTTCGGAGTCACAGCAACACTGAGGCGGCCCTCGCGCGGAATAGGTATCCATGCATTACCCACATATGGCCAATGCGGAGCTGACAGAGGACAACTGATTCCCTGCGAGAGGCCTGCATGGATAACTTCCACACATTCATAGTCTCCTTAATGACACACAGTTTTTATGCGTGCTGTTATGCCATTCCGTCTCCCAAAGCTGGAAAACACTGTGGTGTAAGACAGAACGCAGGTCAGCTTCGGAGATGCCTATCTCCAGAAGTGGTTTCTGCATCGCCTGTTTGGTCAGCCTGTCGGCAAGTTCATTGCTGGAGATTCCGACGTGTCCTGCGGTCCACACAAAAACCATAGAACGGCGGAACTGTTCCAGGGCACAGATGGACTCCTGAATGGATGCTACCAGGGGTGGCTAGGGTAGCACTGGTCGATAGCTTGTAGGTTGCTCAATGAGTCAGTACACAGGAGAAATGACTCGCCAGGACATGAGTGGATGTACTCAAGAGCACGAGATATGGCCACCAGCTCTGCAGTGAAAACACTGCTGCCAACTGGCAAGGAGTGCTGCTCAATATGTCCTCCATGAACATATGCAAAGCCTAAGTGACCATCAGCCATTGAGCTGTCGGTGTAAACTACTTCAGAGCCCCCGAACACATCAAGAATCGAGAGGAAATGACAGCGGAGAGCAGTGGGGTTAACGGAGTGCTTAGGGCCATGCAAAAGGTCCAGACAAAGCGGCGGCCGAGGCGTACACCACGGAGGCATATGTGAACGGGCCACAAGCAGAGGTCGTAAGGGGAATGACTCAAGTTCGGAGAGAAGGGACCGCATGCGAACCGCTATCATTAGCCCCAATCTGGGCCGCCGATGCGGGAGATGGACTGCCACGGGCAGGAAAAGGAGACGGTTATTCAGATGCGCAGGAGAACTATGAATGTGTGCTGCGTAACTGGCAAGCAGTTGCGCACATCTGATCTGTAGTGGAGGGACACCAGCCTCCACCAGTACACTGGTCACCAGACTCGTCCTAAAAGCTCCTGTCAAAAATAGAACCCCACAGCGGTGCACAGGGTAGAGTAAATGCAATTCTAAAGGCACTGCCAAACCATAAACCATACTCCCATAGTCTGTTTGGGATTGGATAAGGGCTCTGTAGAGCTGCAGCAGGGTGCAGCGATCTGCGCCCCAATTGGTGTTGCTCAGGCAATGGAAGGCATTGACGTGCTGCCAGCACTTCGGCTTAAGCTGACGAAGATGAGGGAGCCAAGTCAATTGAGTGTCAAAAACCAGTCCTAGGAACTTATATGTCTCCACTGCAGAGAGTGGATCGTCATTAAGGTAAAGTATGGGTTCTGGATGAACAGTACGACACAGACAGAAGTGCTTGACACACGACTAGGCGGCTGAAAACCGGAAGCCGTAGGCTAGAGCCCATGACTGCGCCGCTCAGCAACAACAGTACTGGAGCAGCAGTATGAAATGCAGAAGTCGTCTGCATACAGAGAAGGTGAGACGGAGGGCACGACTGCAGCTGCTAGACCGTTAATGGCGACTAAAAATAGAGAGACACTCAATACAGAGCACTGCGAGACTCCATTCTCCTGGATATGGATGTAACTAAGGGAGTCACAAACTTGGACACAAAAAGTACGGAGCGGCAGGAAGTTTTGGATAAAAATCGGGAGTGGGCCCTGGAGACCCCACTCATACATTGTGGCAAGGATATGATGTCACCGAAGCGGTGGTGTATGCTTTACATAAATCAAAAAAGACGGCAATCAGGTGTTGCCGTCTGGAAAAGGCTGTTCGGAAGGCAGACTCGATGGTCACAAGATTATCAGTGGTAGCGCGACCCTGGCGGAAGCCGCCCTGACATGGAGCCAGCAAGCCACGTGACTCCAGGACCCAACCCAACTGCCGACATACCATACATTCCAGCAGCTTACAAAGAATGTTGGTGAGTCTGATGGGCCGATAGCTATCCACATCAAGCAGGTTTTTACTGGGTTTGAGCACTGGAATGAAGGTACTCTCCCACCATTGTGATGGAAAGACGCCACCGCACCAGATCTGGTTGAAGATGATGAGAAGGTGTCACTTGTAGTCAAGATGACAGGTGTTTTATCATCTGGCTGTGGATGCGATCAGGCCCAGGAGCTGTGTTGGGGCAATGTGCAAGGGCACTGAGGAGCTCCCACTCTGTAAATGGGGCGTTCCAGGATTCACTGCAGCGTGTAGTGAATGAGAGGACATTCCGTTCCAGCCGTCCTTTGAGTGTGCAAAAGGATGAGGGGTAATTCTCTGACACAGAGGCTCAAGCAAAGTGCTTGGCAATCATGTCAGCGTTGGTACTTAACTTGCCATTTATGATAACACCGGGGACAACTGCTGGGGCCTGGTAACCGAATCTTTGTCCAGATTTGGGAAGGTGCCGTGTGGCACCCAATGGTGGAGACATATCTCTCCCAACACTCCTTCTTCCGTTGTTTGATAAGGTGGCGAGCACGGGCACGGAGCTGTTTAAAGGCTATGAGGTGCTCCAGGGAAGGGTGCCGTTTATGCTGCTGTAGAGCTCGCCGACGCTCCTCAATTGCTTCAGCGACTTCTGGCGACCACAAAGGGACTGCCTTACGCCTTGGGCACCCTAAAGAGAGAGGGATCGCATTTTCTGCAGCAGAAACAACTGTGCTAGTCACCTGCTCAACCATCACATCGATGTTACCGTGTGGGGGAAATTCAGCGGTGACAGCAGAGGTGAAAGCTCTCCAGTCCGCCTTGTTCAAAGCCCGTCTGGGCAAGCGCCCAATGTGCCTGACACTGGGGCAGTTACAGGAAGATGGTGAAGTGGTCACTACCACACAGGTCGTCATGTGCTCTTCAGTGGATGGATGGGAGAAGTCCCGGGCTACAAATTGATAAATCAATGGCCGAGTAACTACCATGAGTCACACTGAAATGTATGGCGGTCCCAGTATTTAAGAGGCAGAGGTCGAATTGCGACAGTAAAGTTTCGAAACCTCTGCCTCGGCCAGTAAGCATGGTACCACCCCACAAGGGGTTATGGGCATTAAAATCTCCCAGATGTAGGAAAGGTTTAGGGAGTTGATCAATCAGTTCAGCTAATACATTCAGGGGTAATGTACCATCTGGAGGAAGATATACATTGCAAACAGTTATTTCCTGTGTCATCCTTATTCTGACAGCCATGCTTCAAGAGGAGTTTGAAGGGGCCCATGTTCACTACAGACCGAGTTTAGGACATAAACGCAAACTCCACCTGACACTCTCTTATAGTCACTACGGTTCCTGTAATATTCCTTATAGCTGCGGAGGGCAGGGGTCCGCATTGATGGGAACCATGTTTCCTGGAGGGCAATGCAGAAAGCAGGTGTAAAGCTTAACAGTTGCCGCAGCTCAGCCAGGCGGTGGAAAAAACCGCCACAATTCCACTGGAGGATCACTTCGTGAGACTGGGAAGATATTGAACAATCAATGAGGCAGTTTACACCTCAAGAGTCGCCTGCTGCCACCGATTTATTGCCTGAGCAGTCTATATCCATTGTGTCTGAGGGTCTGGCGAGATCTAGGTCGTCAGTGGACGCCAAAATCTCCACCCCATCCTCAGCCGCAGGGCTTGTAGGTAGTGGTGGTGCTGGTGCCACTGCAATTTTCTTGGTCTTAGGGGTTTTCCTTTAGGATTTCTCTCGCTGCTGCTTGAGTTTGCCTGGCTGTGAGGACTTCACTGGCTCAGTCTCCGGAACTGAGAATGAGCGTGAAGCCGTATGACCAGCTACTTTTGGGCTAGAATGAGATTTTCACTCTGCAGCGGAGTGTGCACTGATATGAAACTTCCTGACAGATTAAAACTGTGTGCCGGACCGAGACTCGAACTCGAGACCTATGCCTTTCGCGGGCAAGTGCTCTACCAACTGAGCTACCCAAGCACAACTCACGCCCCGTCCTCACAGCTTTACTTCTGTCAGTACCTAGTCTCCTACCTTCCAAACTTTAGAGAAGCTCCCCTGCGAACCTTGCAGAACTAGCACTCCTGAAAGAAAGGTCTCGAGTTCGAATCTCGGTCCGGCACACAGTTTTAATCCGTCAGGAAGTTTCATATTTTTGGGCTCTTCAGCCACTAGAAGAAACCTGGGAAGGGAGTGATCCAAGGGACCCCTTCCTAGTGAGAGAAGCCAAAGAAGACTTACGCTTCTCCGGCTTAGAAGTGGGGATGGATGTCTCTGATGGTTGGGGGGGGGGGGGGGGGGGGGGGCGTTGCTCCCGAAATATGTGGTGCAGGAGCAACAGGGAGGGAAATGCCCCCCACCATCAAGGGGGCAGGTGTAGTCTTCCGGCTCTGTGAGGTGAATTGGGTTGGCAAAGCTGATGGCGCCAGAACTGTTGTAGCAGTGGCGTAAGACAATGTCATACACACAAGATGCAGGCATTTAAATTTTCTCTTAGCCTCAGTGTAGGTCAGTCTGTCCAGGGTCTTGTACTCCATGATTTTCCTTTCTTTCAGGAGAACCCTGCAGTCAGGCCAGCAAGGTGAATGGCGAGCCTGGCCCTCCTCCCACGGTGTAGCCAGGGCACGAAAGGTTGCGAGGTTATACGAAGCAGCATTCAAGGATCCTTCACCATTCAAAGAGACAGCTGTTTGAGAACAGCCTGATTTTTGCAGCTTGACACCTTGCACACACAGGTGGCAGAACACAGGGGCTTCCCTCATGAAGTGGGTGGTCACAATCACCTTACAAAGGGTCTGCCGTACAATGGGAAGACATATGCCTAAAATGCAAGCACTGAAAGCATCGCACAGGTGGAGGGACATATGGCTTCACACCACATCTGTAGCACACTACCTTGACTTCCTCTGGGAGGGTATCCTCCTCGAAAGCCAGAATGAAGGCACCAGTATCGGTGCGGTTGTCTTTGCAACCCTCCTGCACACGTTGAACACAACAAATGCCATGACGCTCCAGATTAGTTTGGAGTTCCTCATCAGTTTTCAGGATGGAGTCCCAACGAAAAATTACTCCCTGGACTATATTCAGAGATTGGTGAGGAGTAATAGATACCGGGACAGCGCCAAGACGATCGCAGGCACGAAAAGCTGCAGATTGGATGACAGAAGCAGCTTTGATCAACAGGGAGCCCGACCGCATATTACTAAGAGACTCCACTTCACCAAACTTGTCCTCAATATTTTCTACAAAAAACAATGACTCTGTGGCGATGAACGTGTAGCCCATCCATCCTAGTACAGACGAGGTAGCAGAGAAAGGGTTTCATCTCAAGACAGCGAGCCTGGCCCTCCTTCCATGGTGTAGCCAGGGAATGAAAGGTTGCGAGGTTATACGAAGCAGCGTTCAAGGATCCTTCACCATTCGAAGAGACAGATGTTTGAGAACAGCCTGATTTTTGCAGCTTGATATGCTTCATGCACCAAGCATGCACCCTGATAACACCCACTGTGACCAGGGGCTCTCTCCACAGGCGCCACCCAGCCATATCAAGGACCATCTGGCACGGCAGCTGTTGCCAGGAGTTCAGATACTCCTGAAGAGACAAGCAACCACTCCTTGGAATACATGGGGAGGGAGCAGCTCAGGTATCAGTAGTGTGATCCCTGTGTTGTCAGGGCTTCAGCAATATGGATACATAACAGCCCCACCACACAGACTGGCTACACGTGCTGGTGACCTAGCAGGTAGAAGGGGCTACAGTGGGGAAGGGGGGAGAGGAATCCACACTGTAGATGCTATGGAGGGAGTTCTTTCCCATATGGCTCACACTAGAAACAGGAAATTTTGGAGATCAAAGTTCACGTGGAAACCTAAATGCCAAAAAGGATAAAAGAACAGGCAAACGGAACAAAATTGCAAACAACACAGGAAACCAGGTGGATAGCCAGTTCGACATAAATCAGAAAACACCAGATGGGGGAAGGAGGTAGCAACAGGGAACAAGCCAGGATAGGAAGGGGGGAGCAGCGTGAAGGAAATACAGCCATGTAATGAAGAATGGGTCACAATAGCTTGGGGCCCCATGTGCGCCATGCACAAACTCACGAAAGAACCGTGAGCTCCCTGGGGGGGGAAGGGGGGGCAGGGGGTAGAAAACATGGATGGGGGAAATGAATGAAAGGGGAAACCACCTAGTTTGAATACTGAATACTGCACAGAGCACAGTTTAATCATTGCTAACATTTAACTTGAAAATCATGAAATAAATGTGTACAGGTGGAAGAGACATGGAGATCAGGAAGATTTCAGGTAGATTCAAAACTTTTCTGGAAAAGATGATGACGTCAATAATTTATTGGTTACAAACTGCAGATTAAAACTGACGAAACTGCAGACTGGTTTTAGCTCTATCTGGAGTGAAGATCATAAAGCACAAGACACAATCTCTCTTCAAACCCGCTGAAAAACTCTGCCACCGCAAATTTTCCTCTGTTTTTCTTCAAGAAATGGGTAATAAGTAAAATGCATTTGAAACATGATCATCTGTCAGTGCACTCACTGTCTGTCTGTCAGAAAATTAGTGAATTACAATCTTTCCTATAAACGGTTTCACTAGGTAATTAGCTTCAAATATTACCAAAAATACCATCTGTTGATGGTGACGGAAAGGTACATACAGCGATATATCTCCTCCTGGTTCTACAGGGTGAAGTGAAATTCACCCACAAGGTCTTCGCAACACGACTAGCCACATGCCAGCGATAAAAAAAAAAGGCTCTCACAAAAGTTTGCCCAGTGAGTACATCCGGCAGAAAAAGGACGTTAAAGAGTGGCAAGCTGCCAACACTGTAACCACGTGAATGGTAACTACCTCTGTCAGACATATTAGTCATGCTGTACAGTTGGTGTAGCGTGTAGAGTTTTGCATTCACATGCAGGAGGTCGAGGGTTCGATCCTGGGTTAGGGTGCATTTTTTTTATTTGCTAATTTCAATCTGAGAGTTCATACTGTAATATACGCCTTCTCTTAGGTCGCATTTATCCTAAATTTATAACATTTTGTAACGCTGAACATAACAAATACGTGGTTAGACAAATAAGAATCAGATAGTTGAAACAAATGACCTGTCATAGGACAGAATAACTACAGAAACAATATCAATTTCAAGATACTAAAGATGATAGCACAATACAATAACACAACTCTACTTGTCATTTATATTACATGTAATATGAACACTCAGATGTGGCACATTAGCAACCAGTGACAACAATAATGTACACATTAATGACAGTATGACATTCACAACAGAGTATGTTGTCCTCAGAACAACAGGCACTCAAAGCGCCGTCTTCCCTGCTTGTCCAAACATTGTGCAACCTGCCAGATCATACAGCTCTGGACCCTTCGCAGCACAGCTGCATCGACAGTAACAAGAGCAGCATGAACATGTGCTACCAATTCTTCCACATTCATCGGCAGAGTAGAGAACACGCACTCCTTCAGGTGCCCCCAGGAAGAAAACCAGGGGATGTAGGTCAGGTCAACACGGTGGCCATACAAATGAATGTCCACGTCCGAGCCATTTCCCTAGAAATGTTCTGTCCAAATACTGTCGTACATTAATTCCAGAGTGTGGAGATGCACCATCATATTGGAACCATATCTCCAGCCGAACATGTAGTGGAATATATTTCAGCACATCAGGCAGATAGTTTGACAGGAATGCATGCAGTCAACCGGTCAGGCAACATGTAGGGACCCAAACACCTGTTGCCCAATATATGGCCCAGACGCTGATACCAAAGCGAACTTGATATCCACAGTTGCGGGTGACATGCAAGTTAACCTCACACCAATGGTGGGCATTGTGCATATCAAAGACACCATCACGCGCGAATGTTACTTCATCTGACCATATTATGATGTTCATGAAGTCATCGTTGGCTTCCTGTTATTGTTGAAACCATTCACAGAATTGCATCCACCGATGGCGATCTGCAGGAAGTATAATATAGGGGTGCAGCCCACGCTCATGCAGCATGTTAACAATCGTGTGTTGCGAGACAAAACAGCTGCCTTGTTACGCTGTGTGTCCTTCGCTGAGGTTCTTGGTGTATGACCTCCAGAATAGCTTCTTCAGGTAGCTGGAGCACAGCAAGTCTGTGGACAACCTCTGGCATGAGATGGTGGAAGGAGAGAATCTGACTCCCGAAAGTGCAAAGCCAGATGACGAAACACGTTTTTATCTGGATGGCGCCAACAAGGATATCTAGCAGCATATTCACATGCAGCAACACAATCCCCATTATCAGATGCACCAAGGACCAGAACCATATCCACAAATTTGTTGTTTGTGTATGCCATACATCTGCCACACTGGTTTAGAGGCTTGTACACATGTACATTGGAGTCTGTCACGGGCGTGTTATTCCGCTCACAACTAGGCCCTGTCTGGTGGACAGCACATGCAGTATAAACACGCCGTCAGTCCTGCATACTGTTCCATCTAATGCGCATTACTCCTCTGACAGATATTGTTCTGTCATGATTCATCCTGACACCACTAACTGTGAAATGTTCGACTTCAAATTACACTGTTTCCCTAATGGTAATAGATGTGATCCTTCCATAACCCCATCGATATAATAATAATAATAATAATAATAATAATAATAATAATGCATTGAGATACATACTAAACAGCATGCGGTTACCAGACTCAATGTTGAAAGGCATAATTAATGGGACCATGGCGATAACACATACAAATAGTAACCAAGTTTGGACATTATTCGCAAAGCACGTTGCTAGCCCTACTGATAACTTAAGGCCCTAACGAAATGTTACGGACCTGAACAAGGCAAGAATAATAGTTGGTGCCAATCTATGGTACCATTGGACGAGAGTACAAAGAAAACAGATTTTGCATCTAGCAGATGAAGTGGTGCGAATAAATTCACACCCACGACACAGAAAGGGCTTCTTTCAAAGCTGACCAATCTTCCATTTCTACGATTGTAGTATGCAAGTGCAAATGTTTCCTAGAGGACCTGCTGCAATCGCTGTTGATGATTAAAGATGCCAGACACCGTACCACCTGGACTACATTTACCAAATAAAAAACATATGCCTCAACCCAGCATCGAATCATAATCTACTGCATGCTAACCCAAAACTCTATCCACTGCACCAACTGTACCGTACAACCAAGATGTGCTGACAGAGGTAGTTACCATACATGTGATTACAGTGTTGCTAGACTTGCTATCTGATGTCTCAGGTATCAGCTATAATGGGAACAGGCATGCTGTTTTACCATACTTAATTTTTTAAAATTTCTTTAAATTTTAAGTTTTAAAAATCTTTCAGAGGTTTAAGTACTTTTACCATACTGAAAAGAAATTATTGTGCTTGTTTCCTAAATCTGAAGATGGTTGTTGGCCAACTGAGACCAGTTATCTAGTTACTACTTGACTGAATCACAATTAAGACTTTTAACATTAGGAATACTTAAACATTGTTGACCAACTATATTTGAGCCACGATTAATGGAAACAAGCTCACATACAACAATAAAGGGGACAAAAAATCAATTGTGTTCTACTCGTGACATCCACTTTAATTAATTTAAAAAAACTATGGGAAACCTAAATCGGGATGGCTGGATGGATATTTGAAGTCCGCTATTCCTAGTGTATTAACCACTGCATCATCTCACTCAGTGGCAAACTTCCATGCCAGGTCAGCAGTGAAGTTTCAAGAAAGTACGCATATTTGCTACCATGTGTCTATATTGTATCTTTGTGAAAAACGGCAGGTTGTTGTTATGTAGATCACCAGTTGCATCCAATAGTGGCCCAAACCATCACACTTGGCATGTGACAACAAGGCTACTGTGAAATGCAGATCAGCAGACAGCAGTAACGATGGTAGATTCTACACTTTGACAAGTTGTAGTGTGGCTTGTTCACAAACACTACATCCTGCAACCCACCACACCAATTTTGCCATTCACATACACATATTGTCACTAAACAAACTATGGTCAATACATAATTTAACCCCCAGGTGGAAGAAAATGCTGTGAAGCACAAAATATTTGACTCTGGCCTCCTTCCCTCTCAGTCTTAAAACTTTCTTTTCTGTGCGAATCACCTTATCATTTTCAGCTACGCAAACCACCTTCCTTCACCTTTGACAGATGTATAAAACCATCTACCTGTATCAAACCATACGACTATCAACATTACCCCCACTCCGATAGCAGCTCTCCCTTCCACTCCTCTGAAATGCACAAATCAGAAAAGTCTATAGAATACATCCTTCATTCATAGTATCCTCCTAGCCTCAATCTATGGTACTCCTTATGTTACATATGCAGCGTGTAAATTTTTTCCTTCGTTTCTCGGCTCCCTCAGAACTCAAAAGATTGTGCGTGTGTGTTTAGTATTTTTTGTCAACCTTATTGGTCAAAGGTGCAGTAGCTGTGGAGCACTGTCTAATATTATGTTTCATTTGGCTGTTGTGTTCTATTTCTTTTGGTAAAATGAGCGATGAGGTACTTCATGGGCCACCAGCGGGCACTACATATGACCCATCGTCAGCATAGGAAGTGAAACCTATGACGTGACCTTTTTATTTAGTTGCTCAGTATGAACACAAAGCATAGTATACTGGCTGCAGCATAAAGCATAGTAACTGGCTGCAACATAAAGCATAGTATACTGGCTGCAACATATGAGAGGGGGACTTTTTCCCCTTCCTCTCTTGTGGATATCTATAGGTGGATTAGTGCTCACTTTCCTCACACCTCCCTTTAAAATCTGCAACGAAAAAGAGTGCTCATTATATTTGCATCCCTTTTCTTACACCCATCTGCCACAATTTTTTCCCCTTTTTTATTAGTATTATTAACCTGAGCAGGTTGCCATGGAGGTGATTATTCTGTTTGAGGTGTCAAATTATGTTTGAGCTCAGAATTTGTTCTAAGATTTAATAACAAATGGATGACAAGGGTATTATTTATTTGAGAGGTCTACAGTAGAATATGGTTAAAAGTGGGTCTAATTCGACCACAAATTCATTATACAATCTGATAGGAATTCCATCAGGCCCTGGAGCTTTGTCCAATTCTACCAATTTCAGCTGTTTCTCAACAACGCTAACATCAATAGCTCTATCATGTGCCTTTGCAGTGCTGTAAGAATTAAAGTGGTACAATAACCCTGAATTTTCATTTGTAAAGGAGCATCTAGAAATAGAGTGCATCATTTCTGCTTTCACTTTGCAGCTCTTAATTTCAGATCCTGTATCATCCAAGAGTGCCTGGACGCAAACTCTGGTACCACTAACAATCTTTATTACAACTAAAATTTCTTTGGTTTTTGTAAGACATCCTACAACACTACTCTGCTGTAGTATGCGTAGTTGTTGAAGGCTTCATGCATTGCTCTCTCGATGCTTGATTTAGCATCTCCCTATTTATAGCCCTATGCTTTATTTTACACGTATTAGATAGCAGCTTTTGTTTCTTTACGGTGACAATATACAATGGAAGCTCTCTCCCATTATGAACTGTTCTACTAAGTACATATTTACCAAGTGCATGGTCAAAAGCTATTTTTGTACCCCTCAAAACAAATCAAATGAAGCCCATACTTTGTTCATAGGGTCTGAACAAAGCTAACTGATGTCACTGAGCAGATTTGCTGCTCTTTTTCTTGCACATGATAATGAAGTACATTTACTATTAAGAATTTAGCAGACCTGATAGTAGTACAGTAGGGTTTAACAGACATCCTCTTAAGGCCCGATAACATTTAAGAGCAACCCGAGCCTCAGTATTTTTAACTTATGTTAAATGGTCACACCAATCAAAAGATACACAATTTTGTATGTGACAGAATCTACAAATACATGATGGGTTGAAGAGTGTGATTAAATTCATCCACTTTGGGCACTGATACTATCAATCAATATAGAGACAGCCATCATAAAATCACACTCATTTTAACTATCAAAAACAATTGGACCTCCCCTGGAAAATCTGTCTCAGGCAGGGGAAGTATTGTTGTTATGCCTTCAAATGTATTGTAAAGATGACAATAGCAGACCACAGTGGAAAATAGAGGTATTTACTCAGAAAAGTGAAAACACCCATGTAATGGTAAACAAAGTAAAAGAAACCTAAAAGCAGGTCAATCTTCCAATTTCCACATCAATTTATGTTAACAGCAATGTTGAATTGTGACGAAGACATTGAGATTAACTGTAAAACAAAAAGTTTCATTGATAGAAGAAAGGTAGCATATGTTAAAGAATAAATTACTGTTACTGAAATATCAAAAATGTAAGGAAAAGATAGATTGCCACTTGCCATAAAAATGACAGATTAAGTTACAGACAGGCACAACTAAATGACACTTACACACCAGCTTTCGATCGCAGCCTTTGTCAGTAGCAAATTATCTTTTCCTTACATTGTTGATATTCCAATCAGGAGTTTCAATTGTGATTTTATTGTGATGTTTGTATGTGATGATTGTGATTAGGAAGTTTTGAGAGACATTTCAAAATACCACATGCATGCTTAAAGAAATACACAGGGCTAATAGTATTTTGACACATAAACAGGAACTGTAACTTTTTGCTTTGAGGAATAAAATGCTACATTTCCAAAATACTTGTCAGACCCATAGCCTGCTTCGTAACTCAGTGAACCACTGTAATCAGTTCAGAAACAAGAAATTTCTTACCCTCCCCACCAGTAACGGAACTGGGTAATAGAAATGATTAAAATATGTGAATTTTTTCAATGAAGACCATTGAGTGTTCGAGCAGAAAAATCACAAGATAGTATAAATTGAAATAACAGGGTTTTCTAAGAACATTTAACACAGTGCATGTAACAATACAGTACAATATGCTATGGATATTTTTGACCTGTCATTAAATACCTGATTTAAAAATACTGACAATACGCACAGAATGCTAATAGTCCTCTAAAAAAATATCTGGGAAGTTACAACTGTCACTGGTTTTCTATCTAACAGGCTACAGAACAATGATACCTATATAGTTGTAGGGATCTTACGTTTCAGCACACTATCAAGTCTCGTATATATATTCAAAAAGCAAAAATACAATACGATTCCCACACATCCAAAGTAATACTAAAATGCTTAAGACATTATGGCAATTTAACTACAAAGAATTAACAATAACTTTCTCTTTGATTAAAATTTGGATGTTATGAACACAAACACAACGGATAGGCAACAAAAAAATAAATTAACATACGTAAACGAACTATACAGCACAAAATATCTGCAAATATGTGGTATACATTGCAGCGTGTAAACATACCTCGTAAGAACTGGGACTGGATCGTACAAAGAATTCTGGTGTTCCTCTTCCCATGAACGCAAACAGTACATTATTTCACTTATATCTGTAGTGGACTCCATCCTTCTCTTTATAGATTACGCAATTATTCCCTTAATGTTTGCAATCAGCTGCATATGTGAAATTGTAAACACAAATTACTTTGTTGGTTAAACAACGTTACGGAAAACGTTAAATATGCTGGCATTAAAATTCTGTCAAATACATGAACTAATATAAAACACCAGGCATTTGCTATCTTCAACGCCTAAATGAAAAATGCCAATAACACAAGGAAAAAATGACTTAACCTAAATACGAACTCACAGTATCACATTATAAGGCAACAAATTTTTATCAGTTTTTGTAGTAGTCCATCAAACTTGATAATTTACTAACTGACAAGCATTTCCAAAAGTTGTAACATCACTTGTATTCTCAAAACCAACACCACCGCTAGACTACACGATACATCACGTTGTGAGCGGCAAAAACAATTGCTAAGCGCAATTCGTATGTGTATATTGCACCACGAAAATATAACTAGGTAAATTGCAACCTTCCGGGCAGTTTTTGAAATTTGAAAGTGCTGTTATTGTAAAGCTTCTCATAGGTATTAACTTTATAATAGCTATAGTAATCATTTAATTCATTTTCGCACGTTTTTCGAGGTAAACCAGAGATATTTGGCAATGGAGACGGATGTTGATCCCGGATTCATGGCCAACACAAGATATTGTTAGTACACACACACACACACACACATGGAAAGCGCAAAAGTCCTGTCAACATAAATACAATATACCGACACAGCAGAAGACAGAGACTGGTGTATGGTATTATGTCACTCTACGACAACTAAAAACGGAAAACATAAAACATGACTAAATTAGAAATTATAATTGCCAGAGAGAAAACCTGTGATTTATCATCAATTGCCTCATGATTCGAATTCTCGTCTGCTTTGGTTTCCCGTTGATTTACATAAAACGTTAGAGGCAATTATCCGGATGACCTCTTAAATAGACCACTGTAGCTTTCTCTGTTGTTTTTTTCTTTCTTTCTCATTAGTCTTCTGACTGGTTAGCTACTGTCAGAGTAGCACTTGTAACCTACGTCCTCAATTTTTTGCAGGATGTGTTCCAATCTTTGTCTTCCTCTACTGTTTTTGCTCTCTTCAGCTACCTCTAGTACCATGGAAGTAATTCCCTCATGTCTTAACAGGTCCTATCATCCTGTCCCTTCTCCTTACAGTGTTTTTCACATATTCATTTCCTCTCTGATTCTGCGCAGAACCTCCTCATTCCTTACCTTATCAGTCCACATAATTTTCAACATTCGTATGTAGCACCAAGTCTCAAACGCTTCGATTCTCTTCTGTTCCAGTTTTCACACAGACCATGTTTTACTACCATACAATGCTGTGCTCCACATGTATATTCTCAGAAATTTCTTCCTCAAATTAAGGCCTATGTTTGATACTAGTAGACTTCCCTTGGCCAGGTATGCTCTTTTTGCCATTGCTAGTCGGCTTTTGATGTCCTCCTTGCTCCGTCCATCATTGGTTATTTTACTGCCTAGATAGCAGAATTCCGTAACTTCATCTACTTCGTGATCACCAACTCTGATGTTAAGTTTCTCGCTTATTTTACTGCCTAGGTAGCAGAATTCCGTAACTTCATCTACTTCGTGACCACCAACTCTGATGTTAAGTTTCTCGCTGGGATGAAATTTTCACTCTGCAGCGGAGTGTGCGCTGATCTGAAACTTCCTGGCAGATTGAAACTGTGTGCTGAATCGAGACTCGAACTCGGGACCTTTACCTTTAGCGGGCATGTGCTCTACCACCTGATCTACCCAAGCACGACTCACGCCCCGTACTTACAGCTTTAATTCCGTCAGTACCTCGTCTCCCACCTTCCAAACTTCACAGAAGCTCTCCTGCATACCTTGCAGAACTAGCACTCCTGGAAGAAAGGATAATGCGGAGACATGGCTTAGCGACAGCCTAGGCTAGGGCATGTTTCCAGAAGGACATTCTGGAAACATTCCCTAGGCTGTGGCTAAGCCAAGGGGGGGGGGGGGGGCTATGCAACAACAACAATAACAATAACATTAAAATTCAAAGGTAATCGAGCCGATCAGGATCGATGTATATAAAAAATCAAAGCTTCCCGCACAAAAGACTGAGAAGTGGACATTCTTGAGAAGAGATTAGAGTTAGTCTGGTGTGAAACACGAAAGACCGTGAATCAATTTTGTGCTTGTGATAAGTAATGTGAATAAAGTAATTATTGTGTATCAAATAGTGTATTCGATTGTCATTAGTTACAATCTGCTAATATCAGATCAGCACTACAAGTGCGATAGTGAACTGAGGATATTCAACTGCAATACAGGAA
Organism: Schistocerca americana; assembly: GCF_021461395.2. Taxonomy (NCBI): domain Eukaryota; kingdom Metazoa; phylum Arthropoda; class Insecta; order Orthoptera; family Acrididae; genus Schistocerca; species Schistocerca americana. Next base: position 514,310,016 of record NC_060119.1, on the reverse strand, counting down.
TGTGGTTTGCTGTACTGTCGGGTAAAACAAGACGGTTGGTTGGTTGATTCGGGGGAGGAGACCAAACAGCGAGGTCATTGGTCCAATCGGATTAGGGAAGGACGGGGAAGGAAGTCGGCCGTGCCCTTTCAAAGGAACCATCCCGGCATTTGCCTGGAGTGATTTAGGGAAATCACGGAAAACCTAAATCAGGATGGCCGGACGCGGGACTGAATCGTCGCCCTCCCGAATGCGAGGCCAGTGTGCTATCCACCCGCAACCTCTCTCGGTAGTAAAACGAGACACACCTGTACAGTACCGTGCTGATAGCATAAAACGTGAAGGAGAGAACGAAGCATAACAATTTACTACATGAAATTCCACGGAAATACGATCACAACCTCTGGATGCTATCTTTTAAAGATAAAACTTTATGTATTTATTTAATAATTAATATAAATGGCAAACGAACACAGACGTCGCAGACGCGGAAAGCGTTAGCAAGAGATAGGGCGGGGAGAGTCTGCCCCCTCTCGGAAGCTGGAGATAAAGATCTTTCGTGCACTACAAATTTCTCGCGAACTTTCGCCAATTGTTATCTGCGATATTACTAAAACGCAAATTTAGAGTGTACTGGGCAATGCTTTGGCTGTAGTAATAACTATATAATTTGGATTTGTTTAACTCTCCCGCCGTTCACGGGGTATTGCGCCATTTCATTGGTATGGCGGCGGTTTCGACGCTGTCCTACAGCCAAGCTGAATGTGAATCTTTAAAGAATGTAACCGGAATAAAGTTTCCGTTACTTTCTCTGTCGCTTCCTTGCATAGTCCTTATCAAGATGCAGAAGAAGACTGATCGAACGCCATGGAGCATGGAGACGGAGATAAATCACGAACGCCCTAAGCTTGGCTCTAGTATACCCGCTGTAAATCTCCCAGTGCTTACAAGGATGGCCCTTCCCTGTGCTGCACAGTTTAATCGCAACCAAGGGCGGCCTTGGCTGGCGCTGGACTCCCCCCGCATCCGCCCCTCCCCCTTTCCCTCCTCCAACACAGATTATACATCTTCGTTAAGTTCAAAAGAATTCTGTTTCGTAATTGTCATACTAACAATGTATCAAAATAGTGTTACAATCGCACACCCACTGTTGTAATGCTTGATTGTTAGCCACAATAACGAGTAGAAAGGGCGCGGAGAGGCGCTGAGAAACAATAAATCGCTTACCTCTTAATTTACGCATGAGGAATAGTAATGTATGGACAATAGATTTTACTATTGCGCATCAGTATCATAGCATTTGGTTCCTTCTACTCCGATGCAGGCATAATTTTCTGAGACGTACTCCAGTGGCCATAGTCGAATCACAACGAGTATATAATTGAATTATATTACATCAAAAGTAGTTTCAGAAACACCTTACTTTATTTTTTCAATTTATCTGTGATAACAAAATTGCAGGTGACAGTTCTCCAATTACCTTCTAATGTTTTGCGAGGGGCCGGTCGAGGCGCGGGGCAACTGTGATGTTGCGCCGTTTGCACATGTCTAAAGGCCGGCCCTCACAACAGTAGTTCATGATTTACGAAGAATACACTTGGTAGCTTACCGAGTCTACATTCTGCTTTACACGCCAAAGCTATTGTAGCAGGCCCCTAAAGAACACGGTCACGCTTTATTGGAGGTGAAAATAATATCTGTGGACCCAAATACATCAGTAAAGAAGAAAAAATATGTGATTTCTATATCCAGTAACTGGGACTTCCTCAAATCCTGTGGGGTGCAACGCAGTGCAACATGAAATCAAAGAGTTACAAATCCACCACCCCAGTTGGCAAGGCTGCACGATGTTGTGTCGAACTATGGAGACGAGAACCACTTTGTTCCGGTCCTAGGTTGTTAAAAGTCGTTTCTACCGGCCAATTACAGGCTTATTCTGCGATGTTTCCAACATTTATTTGCTTTAATGCTGGCTTGGATTATAATTTCCCAAAACAAACCGAAAAAGGTATCTCTCAAAAAACATTTTGCTTAATTCTAATTGTGCTAGCTAACATTAAGTAATAGAAATAAATATTGCAATAAAGACATTTATGTACTCAGATGTGAAGTTCTGCAAGCAAATGCATTGTTATTGATGGTATCAGGACTGAATAAGCGGTTTTTAGTTTATTTCTTGTTGTTCCACAATGAAAAGAATTAACCCTTTCACTGTGCGTTTAATATGAGTGGCCGACTACCATATTTGCATAATTTTCAAGGGATGCGTATGCATAAGAGTCTAGCAGTCTATTGTTATCATGGAGAAAAAATAAAACCCAGAACGCTGTATTAAGGCGTTAAATCGCGTCTTCAATCTTTTAACGAAAAATATTTTTTTCACAAAAAATACTTAAGGTATTACATTAACAAAACTTCAAAGTTTGGTATCTTTCGAAACAAAAATTCAAACATGAAGGTGCATTGCATGTTATGCAAATGTATCTACTGTCACTTCGTTTATTATGTTTCGCACAGGCAATACACATTTCCTGGGCGGTCTTTTTCTTTGATGTTCCTGGGATTAGCGAGAAAAAGCCGCGCTCTGTCCGGCGTAAGGGTTTATCACCGTCAGCCGATCTCCTTCCATGAGTGCCCTCTGTTTGCGGCTGGTGGTGAATCTCTAGGATCTCCTTAATGCGTTTATACTGAAAACGAGATATTGAAACATTTCTTCCCGTCTGTTTTATATAACTCAAGTGCGTTCAGCAGCGACAGGTCCACCGAATGGAAAAAATACTTTTTATATCATTTTCCTGTTTATGTACCCATTTTACTGAACTTAGCTCCTGTCGACAGCCCCATATTTTCATTGTAGCTTGCGATGCTAGCTGATTTGCTTTTTGCTTCTGTCAGTGTTGTTAATAAGAAAATTACGCCTGGCTGGTGTTCCAATTGCCGGCATAAAGTGTGTGACCTCTACCAAGGCAGAGTTTAATGAAGTAAGAACAATACTTCCAGGTACTCCAACATTTACACCAAAATTAAGTTTTTTTACGTCCGTTGCTGCCTCCACATTAGCATTAAAGTCAAGAATATACCCAGTTTCAAAATCATACAACACAAAAACTTTTCGCCAAATCTATGCCGTCAAGATGGAATGTACTGTTTGAAGAAGACATGACATTTGTGGAGAACTAAACTTACGTCAGTGCACCAATTTTTAAAAGGATGGAAAACATCTGGACAGACTTTTCTTAGATGATTCACAATTCGCTTACTTTCCAGATTTGGCCATCTCCAGGGTCCAGGGTCTTTTCTGTTGTCAACAAAGCGTAACAGTCTTCGTAACTCGGCATGATGTGTGTGATCATTGGAGTAGACAGGGAAGAGTCGATGGTCCAATAGCCGTGTAGCTACTTTTCTCTCACTAGAGTCATCAGAAAATGTACGGCAATGAAACAGTAAATTTCATCACTTTTTGTATTTTACCAACGTCACAGTTTCGATTTTTCACTGGCGTTGTTGCAAAGTTGCTCGTAATACAAATTACCTCACTCAGATTTATAGTTTACAATTTCTTGACTCCAAATTTTGGAAGCAGTCATATACAACAGATGAATCATCCAATCTGACGATTTTGCTACCGGAATGACTGTTACCGAAATTATACACTTTGGGGTCCAGATCGGATTCTTTCGATCTAAAATAATCTGTTTTGTGTCTTTTAGCATATTTCTCAGGCTTGTTCTCAGGCTCTTTTTCGGAATCGGAGGAAGAAACTATGGTGACGTCAAAATGTGAATCTGCATTTACTGGTTCAGTGTTTGCTGATTCATTGATACTTTGAATATTTGTGGTAATGGATTCATCTCTAGGCTCACAGACATCACTATCTGTCCAACCATAATCAGCCGTTTAGGGCGTGATGATATCCTCGTCGTCACTTTGACTTAGAAGACATGGAAGCTCATTTTTTGTAAACGGATCGTCGTGCCATTTTATTCGAGTTCTAAGCAGAAGGGAAAGCAGAAAGGTGAAAGGAGTATATAGAGGGTCTATACAAGGGCGACGTACTTGAGGACAATATTCTGGAAATGGAAGAGAATGTAGATGAAGACGAAATGGGAGATACAATACTACGTGAAGAGTTTGACAGAGCACTGAAAGACCTGAGTCGAAACAAGGCCCCGGGAGTAGACGACATTCCTTTAGAACTACTGAAGGCCTTGGGAGAACCAGTCCTGAAAAAACTCTACCATCTGGTGAGCAAAATGTATGAGACAGGCGAAATACCCTCAAACTTCAAGAAGAATATAATAATTCCAATCCCAAAGAAAGCAGGTGTTGACAGATGTGAAAATTACGAACAATCAGTTTAATAAGCCACAGCTGCAAAATACAAACGCGAATTCTTTATAGACGAATGGAAAAACTGGTAGAAGTCGACCTTGGGGAAGATCAGTTTGGAATCCGTAGAAATACTGGAACACGCGAGGCAATACTGACCCTGCGACTTATCTTACAAGGGAACCTCCCCATCGCACCCCCTTCAGATTTAGTTATAAGTTGGCACAGTGGATAGGCCTTGAAAAACTGAACACAGATCAATTGAGAAAACAGGAAGAAGTTGTGTAGAACTGTGAAAAAATAAGCGAAATATACAAACTGAGTAGTTCAAGGGAAGATAAGCAACAATAAGGACAATAGCAACGTAAGAGCGCCATGGTCTCGTGGTAACGTGAGCAGCTGCGGAACGAAAGATCCTAGGTTCGCATCTTCCATCAAGTGTAAATTTTAATTTTTTATTTTCAGTTTATGTGACAAACTCTTATGTTTTCATCACTTTTTTGGGAGTGATTATCACATCCATAAGAAAACCTAAATCGGGCAAGGTAGAAGAATCTTTTTACCCATTCGCCAAGTGTACAAGTTAGGTGGGTCGATAACATATTCCTGTCATGTGACGCACATGCCGTCACCAGTGTCGTATAGAATATATCAGATGTGTTTTCCTGTGGAGGAATCGGTTGACCTATGACCTTACGATCAAATGTTTTCTGTTCCCATTGGAGAGGCACGTCCTTTCGTCTACTAATCGCACGGTTTTGCAGTGCGGTCGCAAAACACAGACACTAAACTTATTACAGTGAACAGAGATGTCAATGAACGAACGGACAGATAATAACTATGCAAAAATAAAGAAAGTAAAATTCTCAGTCGAGGGAAGACTTGAACCAAAGATCTCTTGTTCAGCAGCTGCTCACGCTACCACGGGACCACGGCGCTTCTAAGCACACCTCGTCCATGATGTCGCTTATGTCACCCACGGACAACTCAGTTTGTATATTTTGCTTATTTTTTCACAGTTCCACACAACTTCTTCCTGTTTTCTCAATTGATCTGTGTTCAGTTTATCAAGGCCTATCCACTGTGCCAACTTACAACTAAATCTGAGGGGGGTGCGATGGGGAGGTTCCCTTGTTAGAAGAAAGATTAAGGAAAGGCAAACCTACGTTTCTAGCATTTGTAGACTTAGAGAAAGCTTTTGACAATGTTGACTGGAATACTCTCTTTCAAATTCTAAAGGTGGCAGCGGTAAAATACAGGAGCGAAAGGCTATTTACAATTTGTACAGAAACAAGATGGCAGTTAATAAGAGTCGAGGGACATACATGAAAGGGAAGTAGCGGTTGGGAAGGGAGTGAGACAGGGTTGTAGCCTCTCCCCGATGTTATTCAATCTGTATATTGAGCAAGCAGTAAAGGAAACAAAATAAATATTCGGAGTAGGTATTAAAATCCATGGAGAAGAAATAAAAACTTTGAGGTTCGCCAATGACATTGTAATTCTGTCAGAGAGAGCAAAGGACTTGGAAGAGCAGTTGAACGGAATGGACAGTGTCTTGAAAGGAGGATATAAGATGAACATCAACAAAAGCAAAACGAAGATAATGGAATGTAGTCGAATTAAGTCGGGTGATGCTGAGGGAACTAGATTAGGAAATGAGACACTTAAAGTAGTAAAGGAGTTTTGCTATTTGGGGAGCAAAATAACTGATGATGGTCGAAGTAGAGAGTATATAAAACGTCGACTGGCAATGGCAAGGAAAGCGTTTCTGAAGAAGAGAAATTTGTTAACATCGAGTATAGATTTAAGTGTCAGGAAGTCGTTTCTCAAAGTATTTGTATGGAGTGTACCCATGTATGGAAGTGAAACATGGACGATAAGTAGTTTGGACAAGAAGACAATAGAAGCTTTAGAAATGTGGTGCTACAGAAGAATCCTGAAGATTAGATGGGTAGATCACATAACTAATGAGGAGGTATTGAATAGAACTGGGGAGAAGAGGAGTTTGTGGCACAACTTGACAAAAAGAAGGGACCGGTTGGCAGGACATGTTCTGAGGCATCAAGGGATCACAAATTTAGCATTGGAGGGCAGCGTGGAGGGTAAAAATCGTAGAGGGACACCAAGAGATGAATACATTAAGCAGATTCAGAAGGATGTAGGTTGCAGTAGGTACTGGGAGACGAAGAAGCTTGCACAGGATAGAGTAGCATGGAGAGCTGCATTCAATAAGTCGTTCAGGTAATTCCTAATATTCCAACAGTTATTCCACATTTTGTGCAACAATCATCTCCGACTCTATACGACTGTAGCAGAGAACCGCTGTAAATATTTTTCATAGCAAGTCCTCTATATACGTCTGGAGCATTGAAACGGTTAGCTTATAATGCATCTGGAGCGGTGAAAGTGGTTATCTGACGTGTTTTGTTGGTTACTTTTGTTGCTGTCAGACAGGGTTCCCTCTGCCACTTTTATTTTTTCCGTTTCGTATTTTCTATTTTCAGTGTAAACATAACATAACTGTCATTAACAATCATCGTGGCATTTCTGTGGTACCCCAAATTTACAATGTGTTCTCCAAAGCACTACAGGTTAATCGGTTTGAGCAAGTAGATCATCAACCTGGTGAATATCGAGGTGAATTCATGGAAAGGGAGAACTTGCGTTTAACAGATTTTGGAACCTGAAAAAGAGTGTTGGAAAATTTCATCTCGAAGGATCCGGTAGTGGTATTTGTCGGCTTTAAGGAACCCTATGATTCTGTCGATCGGAAAGTATTGTTTTACATCTTCATAGAATTTGGAGTGGGCCCTAAAAGAGTGGGAATTATCAAGCAAGCTCTTGACACAGACATTTTCAAAAGAAAAACTACGAGAGAAATCCCCGAAGAGTTTTTAATGAAAACTAGAGACAGAAGGGGTGTTTTCATCATTTAACAACAGACTATGATAAAACAGAAAAAGTGGACGGTTTCAGATACCTTGCTGAAATACTGTAGACGAAAACGAGCGAGAAAGAAGTGAACAACAGCATGCGGAAAAAGATGCAGCTTTCCGTAAGACGCATGTCCTAGACAAGAAAATCTAAATTCAGGCATTATAACACAGTGATCAAAACAGAATGTTTGTACGCAAGTGAATGCCTCAGAACTCTAGGAAAGACTAGACTGAGAGAAGCCTAGAAGTTTGAGCACCAGATTCTTCATAAAATAATGGGCCGCAAGATAACGGACATTATAGACTTCGGGGAAGAAAAGATTTAGACAGGATATGAACGAATGAAAGGGAATAAGGAAGCGACGACTGAAATTCTATGGACATCTCTTCAGAATTGATGCAACCCAACTAAGGGATCATATTTTTAATATATTGAAAGACAAATTTAAAGTCTCTGATAAATGATTAAACGATGTAAGGAAGACCTCAAGAGTATTGATGTGAACCAGGACGACATCTCTAGCCAATCAAAATACAGCTCTGAACAAAAGCAGAACAGTGGCTGGATATAAGAGACACGACACGCTGCCAGAGAAAGAATGAAACGTTCTTGGGCTGCAAACAAGGCTTCCGGAAGTGTCTTAAAGTTACTTGAAGTGGTCCCTAATTGCCCAAAACGGGAGAAAAAAGTAGTATACAAATAAAAATATATTATGTCGCTATCTCATTGGAAACACTTTGTTTTAATCATAAGAAGGATGTAATTTCAGATCACTGAATCAAAAACTTAGTATCTGTGTGTGTGTTTGGAATTTATGGCCGCTCAACGGCGAAGTTATCAGCGTCCTTGCAAATCACGCTCGTGCTGATGTACAAAATAACTGTTTCACGAGCGTTAATACAACAGAGAAAGAGTGAAAGCATCTTCCGACTGGTCTGATACAGTCTGCCACAAATTCCTTTCCTGTGCCAACCTTTTCATCTCAGATCTGTCTTTCTATACAGCCTTTATCCTCTACAGCTCCCCTGACGCCTTAGCAGATGTTCTGTCACTCTATCCCGTATTCTTGTTGGTGATATCAATTTTTTCCTCTCCTCGCCGATTCTGCGAAGAACTTCCTCATTTCTCATCTTATCAATTTTCAATATTCTTCTGTAGCCCCACATCTCAAAGACTTCGATTTCGTTCTGTTCTGGTTTTCCCACACTCCATGTTTCATAGCCATACAATGCTAAGCGCCAAACTTACATTCTCAGAAATTTCTTCCTAAAATTAAGAACTAGGTTTGATGCTAGCAGACTTCTCTTGGACAGGAATGCCTTTTGTGTCAGTGCTAGTCTACTTTTTACGTCCTCTTTACTCCGTCCGGGCCGGCTGGTGTGGCCGAGCGGTTCTAGGCGGTTCAGTCTGGAATCGCGCGACAGCTACGGTCGCAGGTTCGAATCCTGCCTCGGGCATAGATCTGTGTGATGTCCTTAGGTTAGTTAGGTTTAAGTAGTTCTAATTTCTAGGGGACTGATGACCTCAGATGTTAAGTCCCATAGTGCTCAGAGCCATTTGAACCATACTCCGTCCGTCATGGGTTATTTTGCTACCTAGGTGGCAGAATTCCCTAACTTCGTCTATTTAATGATCCCCAATTGTAATTTTAAGTTGCACGCTGTTCTCATTTCTGCTGCTTCTCATTATTTTCGTCTTTCTTCGATTTGCTCTCAATCCATACTCTTTGCTCATTAGACTGTTCATTCCATTCAACACAGCCTGCAATCCTTCTTCACTTCCACTGAGGACTGCAATGTCATCAGCGAATCGTATTATTGGTAGGACTTCTCACTGAATTTTAATCCCACTCTTGAATGATTCTTTCATTTCTCTCATCGCTTCTTCCATGTGTAGACTAAGCAGCTTGGGTGAAAGATTAGGCCCTACATCCCTATCTCACATCCTTTTTAATCCGAGCACTTCATTCTTGTTCTTCCAGACTTATTGTTTACTCTTGGCTATCGTACGCAATGTGTATCACCGGCCTTTCCTTAAAGCTTACCCTTGTTTTTCTCAGAATTTCGAGCGTCTTGCACTATTTTACATAGTAGAGCGATTTTTTCAGGCCAACAGGTCCTGTGAAACTGGCTTGATTTTTCTTCAGTCTTGATTCCATTATCAAACGCAACGTCAGACCTACACCCTGGTGCCTTTACCTTTACGAAAGCCAAACTGATCGTCACCTGACACATCCTCAATTTTCTCTTCCATTCTTCTGTATATTATTCCTGTCAGCATCTTGGATGCATGGGCTATTAAGCTGATTGTGCGATAATTCTCAGACTAGTTAGCTGATGCTATCTTCGGAATTGTGTGGATGAAGTTTTCCTGGAAGTCTGATGGTATATCGCAGTCTCACACATTCTAAATACGAGACGCAGCTTATTGTCTGTCACATCCAGCCATTCCTCTCCCACCGACGCATGGCTCTGTAACTCAACAGCGAGTCAATAGTAGGCATAGTGATGGCAGACTGAACTGAGGACCACGACACGCCTCACCGGCTGCTACATCAGCCCATTCCTTCATCGCAATACCTATGTGCCCTGGCACCCAGCACAAAGACACTTCCTTCCCCAGCTTTGTAGTCAGAGGAGGACGTCTTGGATATTCTGGATTACTTTATCTGCTGGGTATAAACATTGTAGAGAGTGAGGGGCACTCAGGGAATCGGAATAGGCACGCAATTTAGCACCTGCAACACATCTCACTGCTGTCCGCCCCTGGCAGCTAAATGGTCAGCGCGAGAGAATGTCAATCCTAAGGGCCCGGGTTCGATTCCCGGCTGGGTCGGAGATTTTCTCCTCTCAGGGACTGGGAGTTGTGTAGTCCTTATCATCATCATTTCATCCCCATCGACGCGCAAGTCGCCGAGGTTGCGTCAGATCGAAAGACTTGCGACTGGCAAACGGTCTATCCGACGGGAGGCCCTGTTCACACGACATTTACATCTCATCTGATCCAGCGCCCGCAAGATCGCATATAATTCCATGTCGAGTACAGTAAACTCATGAGGGAATCGGAACTTGAGGACATGTCCAGGGAAAACAACAGAGCAACCAACGGAGTTCCTCTGTTTACACCCATCTGTGAATACAGCTTCAGAGTTGTGGTGCTCAGTTAAAATGTTACAAAACAATGTTGTAAATATATACGCAGGTGTGCAGCGTCTCCGGCGCTGCACTGAATGAAAAATCAGTCTGTGTGTTTGCAGTGACCAAGGTGGCAGCCGGTGAAAACCATGGATTTGGGGTTGAACTTGCTCTATCAAGCGACGCCAGTTTATACTTCTCGCATTTCACAAACAGCCTCGTTGCCTATTGACGATTACTAAAGAGACATGCCATAGCTGGAGGAGCAACAGTATAATATGCTGGTGAATTGGAAGTAGCGAGGAACTTGTACGCCTGATGCACTATGCGGAGCTGCCGCCGGATGATAAGAGGCGGTTCATCAGCCTCAGCATGGAGACAGGATATGGGGCTGGACCTGTAAGCGCCTGTGGCCAGTCTGGTTCCCTCAAGGTAGATATTGTCAATGACATTCCATAAAAACGACTCGTTGATCCGTACACTCTGCACCCAAAGTATAGCTGCAATCATATGAAAGCCCTATAAAACAGGAGCTGACATGCCGTATCCGCTCCCCAGGACCTGTGGCTAAGACACTTCAAGATGTTCAATGCCTCCCAAGCCCTTGCCTTCAGGTCCTTTAAGTGTGGTAACCACGACAGTTTGGAGTCAAAAGTGAGACCCAGAAACATCACAGAGTATTTAAAAGGGAGAGTGATGTACCTCAAACGCAATTCGGGTAAATTAAAAATATAACGAGAACAATTAAAATGAGCACACACATACTTATCTGCAGAAAAACGAAAATCCATCCCTGCAGTCCACTCCTCTAACCTCTGCAGTGTAAGATGGCAGCTTGAATGAATGTTTATTTCGCACCTTGCATGAGATTCTATATGCCATAGCAAGTAGATTAGTATGTCACGTGATATACTTAGGTGATAGTGAGCAGATTTGCTTATCAAAATGTACTCTATGTAATGCAGAAGGTATAACTCTCGATTTGTTGGTATTAACGGACCGAACCCAAATCCTGCATGTCAACGAGCAAAAGGTGAAAAAAAAGCAGCTAGAAGAGATGCTTGAGTTTGGGACTGACGAGGGTTGCCTGGACATGGCCCACGTACAGCGAAAGGCTTTTAGCAGGGTGTGACCCGTGGTGAGGGAGGGAGATGGCGAGTGCACCAGGTGGTAAATCGAAGGGAGCAGGTGATGGTTAAGCGCTGCCTGCGTTGGAGAAATTCTTTAGAAAGTTGCGTTGGGGAATTTCCGGATGGGTACAAACAGTTATCTTGACAATTATCCTGAAATTGTCATGTCACACTATGTAAACCAGTGTGCTTCATTGACAATAATACAGTAAATACACCAATTTTATATAGCTAAACACGGATGTGCTCTGCTGTAGAATCAGGGTCTACTCCTATCCCATTAATTTATTCTAGTGACGCTAACACACTCACAGGGTATTTTTGCTGATGTCTGACGAATGTGAAAAGGAGTGGAGTGTCAGAAGTTGCAACAGGCGAGTGGCAATTGCAATACTGGAGAAGGGACAGCAAACTGCAAAATCGTCCAAAAATAAAGAGCTTTGTACAGTGGCAGAAGGCAATTTTGATATTTCTCCTCGAACCAAGGACCAAAAGTATCCCAGTAGTTAATGGAGCGTCAGTATTGGAACAACCTGCGTACGAGCCCACTCTGCATTGTTGCCAGATGTATCCAAGATGGCGGCGATGACATCATCCAAGATTGTGGCATGTAGGCTTGGCAACAGCTTATGACATCATCCAAGATGGCGGCATGACGTCATTCAAGATAGTGGATTTTGGTGGGAAGTTTGAATTTTGGCGGGAAGTTTGAATTTTGGTGTGAAAGTGCCACGCCCCATCCCCCCCAGAAAAATGATGGGAAGTTCAAATTCCAACAGGATAATACATCACACCACGGTTATATCTACTAAGCAAAGAAAATCGCGGGAAGATAGGTCACTTGGGCTACCTCCACGAATCTAAGTCACCCGCCCGTCACTTCCTCCTATTAACTGGCCCCAAGTTTGAATTTTGGTGGTAAACAAAGGTCACTTGGGGTTCCTCTACTAATATAAGAAAATAGCGGGAAAGAAAGGACACTTGTACTAACCTCAGTCACCCGACTGCCACCTTCTTCTAAGGATTCATGGAAAAAGGACTTGGACATATGTCTTTAAACAATTCCATGCAGTACGGCCATTCCGTGTGTTCACCACAAGGTCCAGACTCCAACTGATTTAGTACACATCGCCACTCATCTGAGATCCAAGATGGCGGCAACCAGTGTGTTCACCACATGGTCCAGACTCCAAGTGACATAGTACATATTGCCACCACCAGAGGCCGCTATCGTGACATCAGCTGATGACGCAAGTACCGTTATCCAAGATGGCGGCAAACAGTGTGTTTGCCATGTGGCCTAGTACATGTTGCCACCACCAGAGGGCGCTAACGTGACGTCAGCTCATGACACAAGTACCATTATCCAAGATGGTGGCAAACATGGTGGTCACCATGTGGTCTAGGACACAGCCACTGCATGATCCCACTATGTAATCCAAGATCGCCACTCGCACTATGTGAGATACACGTCATCCCTGTAGTCAAGCGCTGAGAGAGAGAGATGCTGCAATGCTTTCTCTCTCACATGTTTATAACAGGGTATGCACCACATGTATAGTCCACGAGCATTCATACTGGTGCCACAGATCGTCTTCTGGAAATATGCTAATGATTGTAACTGAACACATGTGGCACCCACATCATACATCTAACGTATGAATTACCTAAGTACTTCATTCCAGTCCAATTTTAATCATATTCCATAACTGAATGTACTCTTTGGATATTCAGTTATCAAATTAGAAGTTCAATGTTTTCCCACTAGGAGTGCAGTGATCATTCATTCATGACATAGCACCTCCCACCCCTAGAATACTGCACTTCTATTGGCTACTGCATTAGTGACATGATCTGACATCATAGAACATATATAAACCAATCCACAACCGAACTCACCTTCAGTCTGCTTCTGTACTTGGTTCAGTGTGTTCAATTGCAGTACTTTTGGTTGCACTGTGAAGCATACAGGCACCACCAGCAGCAGCAACAGCGACAGCGGCAGCAGCAGCAGCAAGCGCTGCCGAGTAGATGAAGATCAAATACCTGGTAAGCACTTTTTCAGTGTTCAAATATCAGTTTGAGCCACAGTCCACAGACTGCTGCGACCTTTAACGGATTTTGTGTGTGTGTTATATCTGTTTTGGACTGCACTCTACCCAGACTGCTGCGCCCTTTTACGGATTTAACGTCTATGTGTTCAATGTCTCTATGTTATATCTGTTTTGGACCGCATTCTACACAGATTGCTGCATCTTTTAACAGGTTCTATTTCTGTGTTATGTATTATATCTGTTTGGGCCACAGTCCACAGACTGCTGCGCCCTTTAACAGATTCTATGTCTGTGTTATGTGTTATATCTGTTTTGGACCGCACTCTACCCATACTGCTGCGTCCTTTAACAGATTTTGTGAGTGCTATATCTGGTTTTGGACAGCAGACTGCTGCACCCTTTAACTGATTGTGTGTGTTTATGTATGTGCGTCCTACAGAGATTTTTTTTTTCTATACTGGATATTATACTCAGTCTTTTCCTTCTTTCTAGAATTCATCCCGCAAATGTTAGTCGAGCTAGACCAACAGCTAGTGGTCGAGATGGCTGATGCACAGTGCGTGTGTAAGTACATTTGTAAAAAAACGTAGTTCTTAGATAAAATAATTTCGTGTAATATGTATATTGGTTTTTCAAGTGTCTAGATTGAGCTTTCTTAGACATATTATTTTCTTTTCTTTGTAGATGATTCCATGAATTGGGAGGGGGATGCCAAGGATGTCATGCAAGGTGGGTGTGAAATCCCTGACTGGGTCCATAAGATGGCGGCCACTGCAGATCATAATGAACAACAACAAGGATCCGAAAGGCTCAAGATTATGGCCCTTTTAGATGAGGAGGTGAATATTCCTGAGTAGGTGGGAGACCTCAGTGAACGTGCCGATGAGTTGCTCAAGCATAGAATGGAGAAGGTGAATATTTTTGAACTTTATCATTACAGCAAATAATTACCATTATGTAGTCTTATTATTTGTTTGCATAAATCTAGATCAATAAGCTTATTTTTTCTTATTTATGTTACAGGTATATCACACGAAGTACACCGTGTGCCTAGAGAGGTGGTTGTGGGGGCGGGAATCAGTCACCCACCACCACAGAGACACACTGCACAGTGTGTAGCGCCAATCAGAGCTACTTGAGAGGCAGCAGCACCTCCTGCGCCACCGCAAGTTCTCTGGCGCCATGGGCAACTCAGCTGGCGGAAGAAGAACAACAGGTGCATCTGTCTCCCACCCCACCAGTTGGTAATGGGAACATCACACCCCGGGGGCCATCACTGCAGCCCGGTTGTTCCAGCTGACCATCACCACCTCCGCCACCTCCTCAGAGAGCTCACCCATGCCATCAATGAAAGGTGCATGTACCAGTGCCTATACCCCTCCCTGCAGCTGACGCACCATCACCAGCCCCATCATCGATGGGCTGGACACCTAGCTCTAGTAGTAATAGTAATATTGATTATACTGTGGCTAGTGGTAGTGCTCTCCCCCATTCTATTGATAGTGAAGTGCATCAGAATAATGATATAATGGCCCCCCAGGATACTCAGCAGTTGCAAGGGCTTTTGAGGGGCGCATCTCCTTCACAATGATTGAGAATCTGGGAAGGAGGTACAGTGAGCCTGTCGGGTTTTTAGAGGTATGCCTCCCTGTCTTGGAGACCAAGCTCCTCAAAGTACTAGACGATCAGAGATTTAACGCGATTAAGTACAGTGCAGTACTACGCTGTGAGTTGAATCACCTGCCTAAACATCCAGGTGAGGCAGAGACTACAATTCTGCACTATATATGGGGTGATAGTAAATTTATTTCTCAGAGCACATCCATTGCCAAGTGGTATCATGAATCCACCTTCAGCGCTATTATGACCCGATTTTCCGAGATGGAAGAACGTGGGTCCGCTAAAGAGCTCAGCTGTATACCACACCTCGACATCCATATACACATCTATGATCGGGTAAATGGAGGGTCCAGTTACATTAAGCTCCCTGAGGATATAGCCAATAAGCAGGCATGCATAAAGGTCGAAAGTAGAAAGGATCAAGCTTGTTTTGCATGGTCAGTCCTGGCTTGTGAGAGAAATTACAAGAAACATGCACAGCATCTGAGCAGTTACAAAGTCAGTGATATTAAGACATATTACAACTTTGATGGTATAGAGTTCGCCGTATAGATCCAGGACATACCTATGTTTGAGGCACAGAATACCAGAATATATGTTCACATTTATGGCCTGGAGAAGAAGAATAACGACAAGTTAGATGAGTAAGATAAGCACACCATAGTCGGCCCCCTCCAGTTCCCAAAATTTGCAGGTGAGCGAGAGCTACGTGTAAACATGCTGCTCTTCTCTGAAGTTCATCATTATCACTATGTCTGTATCAAAGACATGTCCCGACTCCTTTCCTCCCAACTATCGAAAGATAACTATAAAAAGCATATTTGTTTAAGGTGTCTGAATTATTTTTCATCACAAGAGTTATTAGCTATACATCTATTAGATTGTGCTTCCAAGGACCCATTACATGTCATTATGCCCACAGAGGAAAATAATTTCATTAAATTTCAAAATGCTCACCACCAGCAGCGATGTCCTTTTGTAGTGTATGCCGACTTTGAATGCCTGCTGCTGGCTCCTATTATTCATTGCGAAGGGAACACCTTAGCCTCACATACAACCTTCACACAAAAACACATATCTTACATCGCAGCGTTCCAAGTCGTATGCACTCATTTTCTCGTTGAGCACTTGGCTGACTTCAGTAAGAAGAATAATCAGGTCAGTGTCCTCCCTGAAAGTGTTGAGAGGTACATTTCTTTCTAAAAACAAATGACGCCAAAAATTACACTCCACTTCCTTGACTCTTTACACTTTATGCAGACTTCACTCCAGAAACTCACTGAAACTTTACCTCAGAATAATATGCATATCACTCGATATGCATTTCCTGATGAGAAAAAGTTCCAACTTGCGACTAGGAAAGAAGTTTTCCCATACGAGTATGTTGCTAGTATGGCAAGACTCAATGAAACCAGGCTTCCCGACATATCTGCATATACCAGTACTCTCACAGGCGATGCTGTAACTACAGCAGATTATGAGCATGCCATGAATGTCTGGTGGGAATTCAACATCCCCAATTTGGGGGAATATTCAAGACTATTAATGGACATGGACATGCATTTGCTTGCAGATGTTTTCGAAAAGTTCCGGAGTGTATGTATGGCCAAATACTCTCTGGACCCCGCCTTTTATTACACTGCACCTGGGTTGTCCTGGGATGCTATGCTGAAAAATACGGGGTGCAGCATCGAACTTTTGACTGATGCTGCAATGCTTCTATTTTTTGAGCGAGGGATCCGGGGAGGGGGGGGGGGGGAACTTTGTCAATGCGTTCACAGGTTTGCCAAAGCAAATAAAACATGGATGGGTGTAGGTTTTACTGCATCCCTTGATATGAGTTACATTATGTACCTATATTTGAATAACTTATATGGGCGCACCATGAAGCAGCGACTGCCAGTTGGTGGGTCTCAATGGGTGCCCAAAAACAAATTGAAGGGATTAGGTGGACAAATAATGGGTCTTGCAGCCGATTCTGATGTAGGGTATGTACTTGAGGCATATATCACATATTCTAATAATTTGCACGGAGAGACAAGCGACTTGCCATTATGTCCAGAGCAACAAATTCCGCGAGGAAGCACACTCCCTAAACTGTTGGCTACTGTTGGAGATAAGCAGAGGTATATTATTCACTATCATAACCTCCAGCAGTGCCTCAGATTAGGGATGAAGCTTATTAGAATCACCCAAGCTATCTCCTTCAAGCAATCCCCCTGATTGAAGGAGTGTAATGAACTAAATACCGAATAGAGGGCGGTCGCAAGTTATGATTTTGGAAAAGATTTTTATAAATTATTGAACAATTCCATTTTCGGGAAAACTATGCAGAATGTAAGAAATGAACGCGATATTTTGATTAGAACCGCATGGGAAGGGCGTTATGGCGTGAGAAAGTGTGTTGCCAGGCCAAATTTTCGGCTTGCCACAATCTTCAATGGAAACTTTGTTGTTGTGAACATGTGGAGATGTCGAAGACTGCTATGAGGCCTATTTGTTTGGGGATGTGCATACTGGATATTCCAAATTCTACATGTACTGCTTCCACTACAAGATTGCAAAACCTCATTTCATAGAACCAAAGTTGCTTTATATGGATACAGACAGCTTTATCTACTGGATAGAGAACTGCAATCCATATGAAGTAATTTGGTGCAAAGGTAAAGAATTCATTGTTCCTAAGAACAAGATGGTTATTGGTCTCATGAAAGACGAGGCGAATGATTTGTAGAGATTGTGGGACTGAGGTCCAAATTGTATGCATATTGTACAAATGTATATAATGCATATTGTATACAATGCATATTGTACAATTGTATATATATATATATATATATATATATATATATATATATATATATATATATATATATCACATGGAATCCCTGATGCGCTGATGCAGCCCTGGAGAATGGCGTATTGTATCACAGCCGTCCACAATACGAGCACGAAGAGTCTCTACATTTGATACCGGGTTTGCGTAGACAAGAGCTTTCGAATGCCCCCATAAATGAAAGTCAAGAGGGTTGAGGTCAGGAGAGCGTGGAGGCCATGGAATTGGTCCGCCTCTACCAATCCATCGGTCACCGAATCTGTTGTTGAGACTGAAATGTGCAGGAGCTCCATCATGCATGAACTACATGTTGTGTCGAACTTGTAAAGGCACATGTTCTAGCAGCACAAGTAGAGTATCCCATATGAAATCATGGTAACGTGCTCCATTGAGCGTAGGTGGACGAAACTAAAACGAGCTCTAACATGGAAATTAAGCGTTTCCGGACACATGTCCACATAACATCTTTTCTTTATTTGTGTGTGAGGAATGTTTCCTGAAAGTTTGGCCGTACCTTTTTGTAACACCCTGTATATATATATTTTTATATAAAATGATTAGTACAAATTAATATGCCTAGGAAAAAAATTTAAAAACTCAAAAACTCCCCAGTAAAAAAGTCTCTATGTAAATATATTTGATCCTTATTATTAATTAATATGTCAAGAAAAAGGAAAAAAACCAAGTTTTCACACTTCATTTGTGCGTGTTTGTGTGAGTGGTTGTAGATTAGATTTTAGTTTGTAAGTTTCAACTGCCACTAGCCATCCAGTTATAACTAGTTTTAAGTATGTGAGTTCCACCCAGTTAATTGTTTATATGTATGTTCACTTGCTTGTGGTAGTGGAAAATGTTTAGAGCCACCTACTTCAAAGAAATACGTTCACCTGTTTCTTGTATTGGAAAAAACGAATGTTCACCTTTACCGAAAAGTCTTTTCTGTCTCGTGTGTAACTTCACCAGTGGTAGTATTTAGCCTGTAAGACAGTGTAATTGGTTTGTAGTAGTACCTCTGCATTAGTTGTAAGCTGATATAATGTAAATCTGAATCATGCATCTGTAAACTGATATAATCTAAATCTGAATCACGAATCTATAACCAGCAGAATGTTGATATTTCTCAAAACAAAAAAAGTAAATCTGAATCGTATATCTGTAAACTTATATTTCGCAAACATTGTTAAATCGGAATCACTTATTCACAAGTAAATCTGAGTTTAATAATAAATTCACTTATTTTAAGGTAAAAATGCAGAATCTTATTATTTCAAACCTCAATCATCATTCTTTTGGTTAAAATCATAAATGTATTTCTGTACAATGGGCAGTTACATCTGCATTGCACTGCACAGGTCCATAAGATACAACAACGCTTTTTTGATACATGTTCTTGGGTCAATGGATAGATAGACAGCCGTACAATTCCAGGTCTTGAATTCAAGCAAATTTAAATATTCGTCACATCCATGAAATCTTCTCCTTTCCCTTCATGTAGACGATGGTGTCCATGTGATCGAATAATTTAAGTGCAGTCACCACAGGGTATGCTAGGATCATCCCAGTGAATTCGATGGTAGAAATGTGTTAATCACTTTGCGCTCTTCCTTGTCTTAGCGCACATCACTTGCTTGAAAGATCTAGGTGATACGATGTATGCATAGAATGTCACTATTATTTCAGAATCCTCTGTGTAAGCTACAAACGCGAGATCTTTAAATACAAACTGTCTACACTCAATGTCATAGAAACCTTGAGCGTCCGCAATGATTTTCACACTGTGACACGTCATCGTGAAATGCTCTAGGTATGGAGTAGTACCTATTCATTTATACAGCTCGCTGCACAACACCTGTGAGCGGACAGTAGTTGATCACATGGTCATGTAGAACTAAAGAATACGTGGCAGTGTGTTCTGGGAAATTTGTCGATGATTCAAATTCAATTCCCACGGGGCGAAACCTTGCATACATGTCATACTCTAGACTGTATACATTTTGATTCCACTGCAGATGTAGATTGTCATATGGGTAGAATTCTGAATTGAGGTAGACTTTGGCATTAGTTAAATTGCAGTTATCGAATATGGTGGAATCATTTGCTATATTACCTCTTCTATCAGTCTGAAACGCAAGTATGACGAATCTGGGTGTCTCTAGATGGCTGGAGGTTTCAATAGCCCATGTTTATCTGCTCGCCATCGGTAACACAGGGTACTCGAAAATCTCCCACGAGCGAAATGTCAGTGACAGAAATTTACCTGAATTGAGGACTTTTAAAAACTTCAAATGCTTCTCATCGGATACACTCTTGTGAGGCATTTCCCATATTATCTTGCTGATTGTGATCATATGCTCCTCCTGAGCTCCTTGAATGTATGAGTTATTGTCCGTTGCACTCCACACCAGGAGTTCTTGTTTAGCATTCATAATAATCTGTCTCGTCTCCTCAAAGTATCCCATAAGCATTTTTTGAGGTATGCATGCAGTAAATCGCTTGTACTCTTCAACTGCTTTATCCTCTGGATCGTCTATGAACCGTCCTGCATTTTTTTAAACTATGCAAATCTGCTGGTGATGCCAAAACGTATGTTTTAAGGGTTGATGTTATGCCTACACTGCGTGTACAGTCGATCTCTTGGAACAGGAATGCTAAAGCGTTATGTGTCAGCTTGGATCCCACTGTATCGCTGCCGTCAGTTTTCTTGAATGGTCCATCTAGATATATGAAACTCTTGCATGGAAGCGTGAGTGCGTATTGGTGCTGGATGACAATCCTGATTTCGTCGTTCTTGTTAAACGTGGTTGAAGTGTAAGGTTTATGAGAGAAGTATTCCTGACTATAATTCTCTCATCATACTCTACT
This sequence comes from Schistocerca americana, assembly GCF_021461395.2. NCBI lineage: Eukaryota > Metazoa > Arthropoda > Insecta > Orthoptera > Acrididae > Schistocerca > Schistocerca americana. The sequence continues at coordinate 514,289,135 of NC_060119.1, read as the reverse complement.
GAACTGGTTATATTGAGTGATGACGTCATTGCACGGCTTCAGGCCAACTGATTTAAGAAACTTGTAGTTCGCAGGCATTATTACTTTGCTGCTCGGTAGCGAAGTGGCACGCTGTGGATTGCGTGCACTTGTTTTATACCTTATGCCCATCCTGCCTTAGATATAATTATACAATGATTTCCTCACCATGAAAGTCAACATGTTGATTATTCTGGTCAACAATGTGCAGCTCCAAATAGTCCAATGCCTGAGTTGTCACTGGAAGGTATATTGCATTGCCAGGGTGTCTCAACAATCTTATACCCAGTTGCAACTGAGGAGAAGAATCCATAAATAGTGTGAATCAGACTATCGTTGAGATAGGAGTTCGTTTCAATGTTACACTCGACACGGATTGTGCTGGTGGGGAGTATATCCACTGTCTGATCTGACTTGTAAAATTTACTTGGATCCTTCTTCAAAATCTGTCCTTTTGAGAAACCCAGCTGGTGTCCTATTGAACCTTTCTGGTTAGAGTCGATCGTTGCATTTACAGTTCTTATTTTAGATTTAAGTGTATTGATGTTTGAATGTAGTTCAATAACTTTTCCAGACTGTTTTAAGACTTCGTTTAAATCGTCGATATCGTATGCACCCGGTTCTATTTCCACAACATCTTTTTCACTATTAATATCCAGATGCAATTTATTGTTAGTCTTGGTGATATTTACCATGCTGTTGTACGTCTCCAGACCAATCAATGCAATACTCCATTGACCAATGTTCAAATCAAGTGACAGGAAGTAATTTGCACACAATACAGATGATCGTCCTTTTAATGTCAAAGTGTACGACATTTCATTTGAACCTCAACTGATGAATGAATGTTTAAGATCCTCCTTATATAGTGTGCTTCTTCTTTGTGAATGTCATAAGAAACATGATGCATAGATGTCCACAGAGATGTGTATTAAAGTCCTGATGACGTCGATAAATGTAGAGCACATGTCTTCTGTGAGTGAAGTATTGTTGTAATTCTTCTGGTGGCTGCAGGTCACCAAATGAGTCGAAATAATAGACGGTAGCCGCATCTTTCATAACATATGACACCCAGTGCGTACCGGGGCCTCCAGCAACGTCTATATTCACAATACCGCATTCACCAGGTTTCCACATAGTCTTCGGTAACGTATCCCGCATAAACACACCATGGAATCTTAGTATCTTGAATTTACCTCTAACAAACTTAAGAAGATCTGTATTTGTCAGTGGTCGATCTGGTAGGACCGCTAATGTTTTTTTTTTAAATTTATGAATAGACCTAGCCCTTACCTGTACGGTTTCAAGTATAGTCCTTTTCCAATGGCTGCAGCTTACATCATGCTGTTATATCTTCTCGCGTCTTCCTACTGTGCTTGGGAGTTTTGTGCATTCTTGACCGTTCGAGCAACAGCTGCAGCACCACCTTCCGCCGAGAGTGCGGAGAGGGCCGGGATGAGAAATGGAATAAAACCGCCAGATGTCTTGGATATTGGTAGAACTCGAGGTGCTTTAACCGATCCTCTTCTTCTTCTTCCCGCATCTTTCTGCTTCAGTGCGTTTTTAGCTGCATACATCGCTGTCAGGATACAATTCTTGAAACAGCCCTTCTTCTTCTTGTTCTTCTTGTTTAGTGCACAACGTGCAACATTCATAACTCGCTTGAAATTCATCACTCCTAACCCCAACTTGATTTTTCCGTGCATGGTTTTATCAACCGCAAATGCTGCGATGCGTTGACCTATACCAATATCCTTTCTTCTCCGTATCGCCTTAGCCTTATCGGTTAAAATCCTATCCGCAATGTGACGACTTGATAGATTTTTATTTGCAGCGTATGAAGTGTCGTGTTCCATACATGCTTCGTCGAGCAGATTAACTCCCTTATCACCTCACTCCAAGCGTTTCTGAAGCTTCGTTCCAGGTCCACAGTAGTTATACCCAGGGATGTGTAATTCCACAGGCAGTTTGTCTAGAACACTACCACGTCCTCAAATGCGTGACCTAGCATGCATGTTACGCTACTGTGGTGGTTGTGGGCAATGCACGCCCATTATATAGCAAATCTCCAGTATCAGTCCTTCTGTTTTGTGTAGCAGGAAAAACAAGCCATTTGACTAGTGCTTTATTTCCCCGACGTCTTATGACTCTCTCCACGATAAAAACGTCCGGTTCTGAGCTTTTCTGCATTTCCTCAGTGTAGAATCAGCCTGCAATTTCTTTACCTATACTATCATTAAATACACTCCTGGAAATGGAAAAAAGAACACATTGACACCGGTGTGTCAGACCCACCATACTTGCTCCGGACACTGCGAGAGGGCTGTACAAGCAATGATCACACGCACGGCACAGCGGACACACCAGGAACCGCGGTGTTGGCCGTCGAATGGCGCTAGCTGCGCAGCATTTGTGCACCGCCGCCGTCAGTGTCAGCCAGTTTGCCGTGGCATACGGAGCTCCATCGCAGTCTTTAACACTGGTAGCATGCCGCGACAGCGTGGACGTGAACCGTATGTGCAGTTGACGGACTTTGAGCGAGGGCGTATAGTGGGCATGCTGGAGGTCGGGTGGACGTACCGCCGAATTGCTCAACACGTGGGGCGTGAGGTCTCCACAGTACATCGATGTTGTCGCCAGTGGTCGGCGGAAGGTGCACGTGCCCGTCGACCTGGGACCGGACCGCAGTGACGCACGGATGCACGCCAAGACCGTAGGATCCTACGCAGTGCCGTAGGGGACCGCACCGCCACTTCCCAGCAAATTAGGGACACTGTTGCTCCTGGGGTATCGGCGAGGACCATTCGCAACCGTCCCCATGAAGCTGGGCTACGGTCCCGCACACCGTTAGGCCGTCTTCCGCTCACGCCCCAACATCGTGCAGCCCGCCTCCAGTGGTGTCGCGACAGGCATGAATGGAGGGACGAATGGAGACGTGTCGTCTTCAGCGATGAGAGTCGCTTCTGCCTTGGTGCCAATGTTGGTCGTATGCGTGTTTGGCGCCGTGCAGGTGAGCGCCACAATCAGGACTGCATACGACTGAGGCACACAGGGCCAACACCTGGCATCATGGTGTGGGGAGCGATCTCCTACACTGGCCGTACACCACTGGTGATCGTCGAGGGGACACTGAATAGTGCACGATACATCCAAACCGTCATCGAACCCATCGTTCTACCATTCCTAGACCGGCAAGGGAACTTGCTGTTCCAACAGGACAATGCACGTCCGATATCCCGTGCCACCCAACGTGCTCTAGAAGGTGTAAGTCAACTACCCTGGCCAGCAAGATCTCCTGATCTGTCCCCCATTGAACATGTTTGGGACTGGATGAAGCGTCGTCTCACGCGGTCTGCACGTCCAGCACGAACGCTGGTCCAACTGAGGCGCCAGGTGGAAATGGCATGGCAAGCCGTTCCACAGGACTACATCCAGCATCTCTACGATCGTCTCCATGGGAGAATAGCAGCCTGCATTGCTGCGAAAGGTGGATATACACTGTACTAGTGCCGACATTGTGCATGCTGTGTTGCCTGTGTCTATGTGCCTGTGGTTCTGTCAGTGTGATCATGTGATGTATCTGACCCCAGGAATGTGTCAATAAAGTTTCCCCTTCCTGGGACAATGAATTCACGGTGTTCTTATTTCAATTTCCAGGAGTGTATATAAGTTCTAGGATTCGTTCGTTGCGCCTTTGAAACTGTAAATATCTCAGTTGGCCCGTTCGGTAGGTATGATTTCTCAAATGACATCTTGTGTTTTGAGATACGTACCAAATCTGCTACATTAAATTTCTTTCTACGTGAATCCAGCATCTTAATGTGATAGTACACCGTATCCATGAGTCTGTAATCATGAACATCGATTGGCCTCCTTTTCATTGTGCTATTGTTGGTTCGATTATACTGAGTAATTATTTTTGGGAGGATTTCTGTCCATTTGCATGAGCCTCGAAGGTTAAAACGCATCCACATTCGACCGTTTATTGTTCTGTTCAGGCGCTCCACGATACTCGCCTTCAAGTGAGTGAATGTTGAGTAGTGATGTATTCCGTACCGCTGCATCACTGTCTTGAAATATCTATCGTAGAACTTCCAACCATGATCGGTTTGGAGGTTGTCTGGGCATTGATTCATTCCTGTCTGTAGTAAACGCTCAAAAACATCGGCCACATTTCGACCCGTTTTTGTTTTGACAGCTAATTCCTAGGCAAATTTGGAGTATGTATCAATAACCATTAAAATGTTGTTGATCCATTATTCTCATGTGAATATTCCCTCATACCTATAAGATTAGCTTGCCACAAGTCATCCAACCCTTTGATCGGAACATGCCTGCGAGGGTATGTTTTGCGTACTGGTTTGTGCAGTTCTTTAACTATTGTTTCCATACTTATTCAATGATACCTCTCTCTCTAAGCCCTGAGATTAATGAAACAACCTCATTCGAATCAGCTGTATTACCTGCAGCAGCTGATGCCATGAGCAGCCGTAGTTGATCTACTAGTTCGTTGAGGTCGTCATAATATTTATACTGAGGGATTCGATTGTTCACTGCTTTATGCTCAATGTCAATACCATAACCGCTGCTGCTGTTGTTGTTTTCGCCTTCAAGTATTGGTTTTATAATGGTTTTATATTTCTTGTTTCTCAGGCTTTTCGTGATCTTTTGTACACCAGTCATGTGCAGTATTTCATTGTACGTTTCCCTATCATTAACGGAATACTTCTTAGTTTCTTTTGGTAGGTCTTAGGAAAATAAAATTCATTAAGTCGGGTGTTCTCTCAAACTGTCACCAATCTGTATTGTGTCATCAGTTATGGTTATAGGATGCGTACCCAACATGTACGGTCTTCCCCTGCTAACGTCGAATGTTCTATCTATCTGACCGATATTTACTTTATGGATTTACTTTATGACTAAATAAAAATAAGATATGTTGAAACTGCCCCTTTTACTGGTGTTGTCCATGATTACTGTATGACGGTATATAGTAGTGGTGCATTTTACAAGCACAAATAACATAAATAATAAAATTTCAAATGGAAGTACCACTTTAAACTACTTTTTGTACTGGCTGTTGATTAATGGTCAAGTTTACATCTTATTTATCCCCCGCACATGTCAGTGTATTTATAATACAATTAACTTACAAGAAATTTACAAAACTTTTAGTTTCTGAGAGATCATGAATTGACGAATGGCAAGAGTCGTTTGCCCCTTATTGAGGCGTAACCACCATTCATAGTTTGCTTGGTCACAGCTCCACACGTTAAGTGGTGTTCGTCATGCACGTACCTTGCAGTACCATTAGTGCAGCTATGGAGAACAGATCAGCCTCAGGTCTATAACTTTGTTGACGACCACAAAGAGCACATCGTTATAATGTCCAAAGTGTTGCTCCATAGGTTATGTGCCAGTTGATGTGTGTTTGGTTAAAAGATTCGATGCAACACTGGAGAAGCCATAAAGTTCTGACCAAGTTATATAGAACATGTTGTTCATCACATACGTATTTCAGTGCCCAAAAGGCCATCTTGTATCATCTGCAACACATCGAGAGCTCACCACATTCCAGGTAAATCCATAGATTACTGGCTTTAATTTCTGCTTCATAGTAAAGTTCGGCGTCTAACGCCAATACAAAGGGCACTTCGAATATTTTCGTTATTGCAAGCACACGGAAGTTTGACCACTGCCTCACACTGTTGCACACCCACTAACCCCTTTTCATTTCATATATGTAAAACACCCTTTTCATGTACCATTTCACCTATGTTAAACACCTTTTTCTTATACAGTTTTCCTTTTATGTTTTTGTACAAGTGTGTAAAATTTTAATGATTTACTTGAAGAAATTGAAACATGATGTAAATTTGTTCCTTATAAATACATATAAATATGACTTTAATATTAGCTGAGACACGAGGTCTAAAACACCTTACTTGTATATAACTTTATACATGAACTAGTCACATCATTTCTGATGTTTGCATAACAATATTTACATACAAATGAATAACATTTAAGAAGTCGGTTTCGCCTTCAAAATTTACAAGGCAACATTTCCATGAAAAATTATTTCATATTAATTCTCATAATTAATAAGTCATTTATGGTTACAACTTTTATTATGAGCTAGTACTTCCTTTAACATTTAAACTCATGACAGAATCTTTGTTTACATGAATAATTTGCAAAACATGTTACAAGTCAGGACTGAAAAAACAATATACATGCATGCAATTGATGATATGTATGAACTACTACCATCATCTCATTGAAGTCAAGTATTTGTAGTTCTAGGTTGTTAACTTAAGGAATAGAGAACTTCACTCTTGCATTTACAACAAAAGCAAGCATAACCACATGTCTCTCAAATCTATCAGGTGGTGGTCTACGAATCTACATAGAGTTATGATAAGGAATTGAAAGAAGGACTTATCATCTTCTCCTGAAATCCATTGCTTAACATCACACAACCGAACAAATTCTCTGTGAATGCTTCTTTGTATTTTACAACAAACTCTTTACTAAATGTTACCAGCAATAATGATAAAATTCTAGCATCACTGTTTCATACTAATTTATTAATGCCATTTGTTTAAAAGTACATCTAATGATTGTACTTCAGTATACTTATTTTATACTTTTCACCACAGAATACAGCTCCTGTGTACTATAGTATGGATATTTGAAAATACTTTGTTATGAAAGTTATGTCAAAAGAAGGACATTCAGATAAGCATGATCATGTGTAATGGTGTCTTGAACACTTATCTGTATTTGGAATTCATCTCTGTTACATGCAATCTTCAGTGTACGGTCCAAAGCTCCTTTTTTTTCATCCTTTGGTAGTACAACACCTCGATGTCATATTACAACATTTTATGTACTGCAACTTCTTTATATTCACAGATGACATTCACACTATCACACCCATACAAATATTTATATATAAATAATTACTGATCCTGTAGTGTGGCCATTTCTTTTGGTATGAGCTACCTAAATTCTCTTTATTCTCATAACTGGGACATGTCCTGTAAAAATGTTTTATTAAGTTATAAACTAAGTACACACACACACACACACACACACACACACACACACACACACACACACACACACATATATATATATATATATATATATATATATATATATATATATATATATATATATAGCATCTAGATGGCACCATTTCATTATCCCCTCTTGTAGCTTATTCAGTGTGTGAGCATTTCCCTAGAATTATTTATTCTTTCATGGTATACACAGATTTCCTTAGTGCTTAATTTATTTTGTATATAGCCATAATTGAGCGACTTGTGTATATATTGTAAATAGTAGCCTAGTGTGTAGACATTTTCCCATAGTTCGTTTACCTTCCTTCCTCTTAAATATTACCTTATCTTAGATCTCTTTTCTTATATGAGTTTTATTGCTATAGTGTAGACTTCGGTATTTATTTTTGTAATCAATTTATATTCATAATCTTTTGGTTATATTCTACTTGGTGCACAGATACTAACATTAGCTGAGTGTCTGGTGTGTTAAGCAGAGTGTTGCGCTCGTTTTATCTTCGTGGATGGGCAAAGATAACTGTCCTGTGATGCAAATTTCTACTGCCCTTGCATATTACCTCTTATGGTAACGCTACATCCTTTATTTCTTCCCACCACGGTTATCAGTTTGCGGTTGTAAGATGTACGTATTTTAGTTGTAAAGTCACATAATGGCGATTAAATTTAGCTTATTACTTATTTCACGACACCCTTTTGTCAGTGAACAGAATCTTAAATAACTAATGACCTGCCTTATTTCTATTTACACACATATAAATAACAAGAGAGAAACCTATCCTAAAACTAAGTGAACATCTTTCAAAACTATAGTGAAATATTTTCACTATACTTAAGTACAATAACTTCATGAGGCGGTTTAACCTTTCTTCATACCCATTCAGTGTACAAATTCCCTTAGGTCCTTGTGTGGATAAAGGCCCTCGGCCTTTCCACTTACAAGGTAAACTAATGTAAATGATCCTGGATGAGGGACTTGTGTAATTACAAATGGGCTAGTATATAAGAGTTGCCATTTGCAGTTATGTTTGCCATTTTCCGTGTTTGGTACGCTTTGGGTACATTCACAACAGTCCTTCTTGTCCTGTATGGTATTGTACAGTGCGTCCTAATTTTTATCGTAAGATTTTTCACTCTGCCTGGTCTTTTCTCTTATATTAATCAAGACTTGGCGTATTTTTTCTTCAAATGACACATATCTCTTGGGTGCTTTAGGCAATGGTTTTACCAATTCGTCCATTTTTCGTTTCTTAAACATTTATTCAGTTGCTGTCAAAACTGTAGAAGTATGTGATGAGTTATTAATGAGTTGATGAGATGGCGAGACAAAATCGATCCATTTTGTATGTTTCTGTGGTGTGTAGCAGCGTATGTTTGTAAATCTATTAGATTCATTAAACACTCTCGCTTGGGGGTGGAATCGTGAGACCAGTATGTATTTATTTTATTTGTGGTCGTGGTGAATTCCTTCCATCTGTTCCCAGTGAAGTACGATGCGTAGTTAGTTAACAATATGAACAGCTTCACTACTCTCGGGAGATAGTGGTGTATAATTCTTCTTATAATAGAACCTGCGTGACTGACCCCTCAGTGTACAACTTAACATACTTGGAAAGAACATCATATAGGACAAATTCATACTCAACACCTCCTTCTCCTTTCAGATAAGGACTGGCAGCATCCAATGCTACTAATTCTAAAGGTTTGTGGGAACTATTGGACGCAGGTCAATTAATTTTGATTTGTTGGAGCATTTGGTCCTCTGATAAGTAACAAATTTCCGAATTACTTGGAGAATTTGACGGTGCATGTTCGGGAAATAGCAGTACGCACTTATCTTATCGGTGCGCTTAGTAACACCATAATGATCCCATACATTGTGAATGTAAAGAATGAATTCATCTACAGACTTTACAGGTAAACACTAGTGTTCTTGGTTAGGTTTACGTTGGTGAAACAGTATTCCATTACAAAAAGTATAAATATTTCACATAGTTTGAGTTTTACCATTTTCGAGTGTGGATCTTCTTCTTGCAATTGCTTCAGGCTATTGCACATTTTTACATAATAGTGTTGGTGTGTTTTGTCTTGCATCAGTAAGACATGGATTTCATAGTTCTGTTCGTTGCGTTCTAAAAGTTCACGTAACCTTTGAGGTACCCTCGATGAGACATCAGCAATTATGTTTCTTTTACCTTTGATGTACACTAACTCGGAACTGATTTTCTGCAAGAAAAGACACCACATGGCTATTCTTCTGGGCAGTAATTTGCACTATCAAGAGAAAAGAAAGCGCTTGTTGGTCATAGTAGACTTTGGTGTGTTTTCCCCACGAAAAATATTTGAATTTCTTAAAAGCCCAACTATAGAGAGAGCTTCGAACACCTATACTGAATATGATCACACACATTCAATATGAGTTCTGCTTGCAAAACTAATTCTCTTGACTGTTTGTTGTCTGTTTCAGTGATTTGGAATAGGCCTGCCCCTAGACCCTGAGAAGACGCATCAGTTCTTAAACAAAACTCTTGTGACATGTCTGGGTGATGCAATATATTTGCATTAAGTAAAGATTCTTTTATATGTTAAAAGTCGGTTTGACACTGACTGGTCCATACCCATGGGTCATTCTTCCATAACAATTTTAATGGGCATCGCAGTTCAGCAACTGGTCCGGAATAAATTTTCTAAAGAGAAACAGATAAGCTTTGAGTTGTTCTTTGTTCTGAGGTGGGGAAGAAATGTCTGATTGCAACTAGTTTCTCATAATCTGTCAAAAAACTTGTGGTGATATGACGTTCCCTAGGAATTTGACCTTTCCCTTTCCAAATTCAGACTTCTTTAAATTTGCTGTAACACTGTATTCTGAGAATCGATATAGTTCTTGTCCCCAAAAGTCGCAAATGCTCTTCCCAGAAAGATGTTGCTATTAGCAAGTCGTCCACGTAGGCAGTGACTTTATTAAGTAATTCTGGACCTAAAACTTTGTCTAATGCAGAAATGAAGACACCTGCGCTCGCATTTAAGCGGAAAGGCGAGACAAAAATTCATAGCTTATGCCCCCACATAAAAAGGCTGTATACTCCCTACTGTCTTCAAGGAGAACAGACAGGCAAAAAGTACCATCTGCTTCTGCCGTTGCATTGTTCGGCTTCACATACAGTTTACAACTCTGTAGTAGTATCTTTCATCTCCTTTACACTTTTATTAGTTTCTGATAGACTCCTCTGCCTTTTAATCTGTGTGTCACTCACGTTTTTCAGCTTACCTGCCATTTCCTCCCTGTGTCTTGTCAACATCTGATACCTTTCAACCTAACTTATCTATTTCCTGAGACAGATCTGTCAGTAGCTCCAGTTTTAATTCTGTTCCCATTTTGGACAACTTACACATTAAACCATTTGACAAGTCAGTGCACAACTTTTTACTTAGGTCATCAAATTTTTTTATTTGTTCACTTGAAAGTTCCTCATTTTTTTGTGTCACATAATTTCGAAAATCATTAAATGTTTATGTTTGTTGTTTTGAAATACCTTCAATTTTTTGTGTTAAATTATTAAATTTTTGTGTTACATCGTTAAAATTTTGTGTTTGTTCATTAAATTTTTGTGTTTGCTAATTCCTAAAATCATTAAGAGTTTTTATCATCCCTTGTGTAGGGATATCATCTTGAAAACCTCTCTTTAGGGGGTATGTAACATAAAATGTAAATATTTATTTAAAAATCATTACAGCCATATTTATTATGGCACAAATTTAAAATTTTGCACGCATAAAGCAAAAGAGCTGTGTCTTACTGGAAAAATATAATAAAATATGCAGGATTAATATTTTGCTTAAAATTTGAATTTTTAGTTTTTTATTGTCTTTTTTTTATAAAAAGCCATAACTCAAATTCTAATCATGCAATTAATCTCAAAATTTTATTGTTGTGTCCTGAGAAGCTTATAAGACCATTGAGCTACAGTTATTAATTGATGGTACAAATTGTATCATTAACAGAGTTTTTAATTTTGCACATCCAAAATTAACTTTTTTTCTACATACAGTCATCATAAAATCAGAATGTAATGGCAGGATATCGTATTTTTTAGTTCCAGGGCCGTTTTTTTCAACCTCCAATAGGCTATAAATAAATGACTAGTTCATAAAAATTAATTATTTTTTTACCAGAAGTTTTGCACACTTATGGTTACTTTTCAATACAGTCACTAAAAGGTTGAGACATTTATCGTACCTGTGGACAAGCTTTGCAATACCCTCTTCAAAAAATGTTGCCGCCAATGATTTCAAATGAGCATTGCCGTTGTTCTGAAGATCTTCGTAGGTTTGAAAGTGCTGCCCTCCAGGTAGCCACGTCTTCAGCTCAGGGAAAACGTGAAAGCAGTTATGGTGAACCTACGAATTTCTCTAACCATTCTGTCAACTCGTTCAAAAAGGTCGGCTGTAATGATAGACTTGTGTCTATGGCCCCCTTCATCACGTACGTCATTTCAGCCATCTTTAAACTTTCGTCACCATTCACGCACAACACCATTAGTCATGAAGTTATCACCATACACCTGGCTCATTCTCCGATGAATTTCTGCTGTACTATCCCTTCTGCTCGCAGAAACACGAATTACACTTCGTATTTCACACTTGACGGGAGCAACTATGACGGCAGCCATGTTTACGTGGCTGTAATGCAACGCAGACTGATGCTTTGAGGTCGGCAATGGTGGAGTGTGTAGTACTAGAGTCTCGCAGTAGCCTACAGCACATGTCCACTTTTCTGCTGCTCGCGTAGCTTCTATACTAAGCAGTCGGAGGTTGAAAAAAAAAAAAAACCAAAAAAACAAAAAAATACGGGTCTCGCACTTTTTGAGAAAAGGCTTATAATAACGTAAAAAATGTAAAACAGAGAAATCGTTGTGTTGTACAGATTTTTATCTGCTACAGCTTTGAACGAAGAGGAGTCCCCATCACCAAGGTATTTCGTATACCTAACACCATAATGGTCCTCAAATCTGGAGAACATCCTCACAACTGCAGCAGCCTCCATACCGCCACTTGAGCCACTATAATTTTTAGAGCGTGCTTTTCTCGCCACAGTTTCTCACTGCCTTTATCGTTGGACATTTTCTTGTTGCACACTGGTGGCAGTATTTAGACATAATTTCTACATCTAAAACTTTACCTGAGTCAATACCAATAACAGTTGTAACTCCATACAAAGATGCGTTACCCCTTTTCATCCAGGTCCCATATACAGACACACACAGGTCAGTAACATTTGTAGGAGACTCACTGTCATGAATATCTACCTCAGAATCTCTTTTTGGTTTATTTCCACCAATTCCTCCAGTGCTTTCTTCATAGAAACTTTGGCAGTATCGCACACAGGACCAGATATTTCTTTATTTATTTTTGCAAACCTTGTACAGGGTGGAGGCATGTTCAGAAAACCACACAATAAATTAGCGTCTTCCCTGCCCTGTCCAAGGGCATTTCAGAGCATATGCTAACCTAAAATTGCTTTCATAGGTACCAGTGTCAGTTGTTTGGAGGAGGAAAATGAAAATTCACAGCTACATGAATTAATTTAAAATCAAAAGCTATTCTTATTCTTCTTTCTTCAATAACAATGACGCATTCCGTGTTTTTACAGCTAGCACATGAACATGAAAACTTTATAACCTGCCAGAGAAGCTTTAAATCAATAAGTCTGAATCCAGTGGAATCAATATCAACATCATTCAAGCACCTGTACAATGTTCCTGTCCTAAGTTTCGATGCTGGAGCTGAGAGCTTCTGTTCTTCATTTCGAGCTGCTTCCTCTTTTTTGTTGGTAAACCGATTCCATGAAACCTCCATTTTTTAAACACAGTTTTTCAACCACCCATTATGCATAAATCTTGACTTCGACGTAAAGGTTTGCGAATTCAATCATCCACCTACTAATATGTATTAGTATTGTCAAAACGTAAATAAACCACATACAATAAAGTTTTTAGGCAAAGATATTGATGTCAGCCAGAGATATAGAAATCAGCCAAAGATGTTGTTGTTGTTGTTGTGATCTTCAGTCAAGAGACTGGTTTGATGCAGCTCTCCATGCTACTCTGTCCTGTGCAAGTTTCTTCATCTCCCAGTACCTACTGCAACCTACATCCTTCTGAATCTGCTTAGCGTATTCATCTCTTGGTCTCCCTCTACCATTTTTACCCTCCATGTTTCTATCCAATACTAAATTGGTGATCCCTTGATGCCTCAGAACATGTCCCACCAACTGATCCCTTCTTCATGTCAAGTTGTGCCACAAACTCCTCTTCTCCCCAATTCTATTTAGTACCTCCTCATTAGTTACATGATGTACCCATCTAATCTTCAGCATTCTTCTGTAGCACCACATTTCGAAAGCTTCTATTCTCTTCTTGTCAAAACTATTAATCGTCCATATTACACATGCATACATGGCTACTCACCATACAAATACTTTTAGAAAAGACTTCTTGACACGAAAATCTATACTCAATGTTAACAAATTTCTCCTCCTCAGAAACACTTTTCTTGTCATTGCCGGTCTACATGTTATATGGCATTGGCGAACCTCAAAGTTTTTATTTCTTCTCCATGGATTTTAATTCCAACTCTGAATTTTTTCTTTTGTTTCTTTTACTGCTTGCTCAATATACAGATTGAACAATGTCGAGGATAGGCTACAACCCTGTCTCACTCCCTTCCCAACCACTGCTTCCCTTTCATGCCCCTTGACTCTTATAACTGCCATCTAGTTTCTGTACAAATTGTAAATATCCTCTCGCTCCCTGCATTTTACCCCTGCCACCTTCAGAATTTCAAAGATTGTATTCCAGTCAACATTGTCAAAAGCTTTCTCTAAGTCTACAAATGCTAGAAACGTAGGTTTGCCTTTCCTTAATCTTTCTTCTAAGATAAGTCGTATGGTCAGTATTGCCTCACGTGTTCCAGTGTTTCTACAGAATCCAAACTGATCTTCCCCGAGGTTGGCTTCTACTAGTTTTTCCATTCGTCTGTAAAGAATTCGTGTTAGTATTTTGCAGCTGTGACTTACTAAGCTGATAGTTCGGTAACTTTCACATCTGTCAACACCTGCTTTCCTTGGGATTGGAATTATTATGTTCTTCTTGAAGTCTGGGGGTATTTCGACTGTCTCGTACATCTTGCTCACTAGATGGTAGAGTTTTGTCAGGGCTGGCTCTCCCAAGGGTGTCAGTAGTTCTAATGGAATGTTGTCACTCCTGGAGCCTTGTTACGACTTATGTCTTTCAGTGCTCTGTCAAACTCTACATGCAGTATCATATCTCCCATTTCATCTTCGTCTACATTCTCTTCCACTTCCATAATATTGTCCTCAAATACATCGCCCTTGTATAGACCCTCTATATACTCCTTCTTCCTTTCCGCTTTCTCTTCTTTGCTTAGAACTCTGTTTCCATCTGAACTCTTGATATTCATACAAGTGGTTCCCTTTTCTCCAAAGGTCTCTCTAATTTTCCTGTAGGCAGTATCTACACTCCTGGAAATGGAAAAAAGAACACATTGACACCGGTGTGTCAGACCCACCATACTTGCTCCGGACACTGCGAGAGGGCTGTACAAGCAATAATCACTCGCACGGTGCAGCGGACACACCAGGAACCGCGGTGTTGGCCGTCGAATGGCGCTAGCTGCGCAGCATTTGTGCACCGCCGCCGTCAGTGTCAGCCAGTTTGCCGTGGCATACGGAGCTCCATCGCAGTCATTAACACTGGTAGCATGCCGCGACAGCGTGGACGTGAACCGTATGTGCAGTTGACGGACTTTGAGCGAGGGCGTATAGTGGGCATGCGGGAGGCCGGGTGGACGTACCGCCGAATTGCTCAACACGTGGGGCGTGAGGTCTCCACAGTACATCGATGTTGTCGCCAGTGGTCGGCGGAAGGTGCACGTGCCCGTCGACCTGGGACCGGACCGCAGCGACGCACGGATGCACGCCAAGACCGTAGGATCCTACGCAGTGCCGTAGGGGACCGCACCGCCACTTCCCAGCAAATTAGGGACACTGTTGCTCCTGGGGTATCGGCGAGGACCATTCGCAACCGTCTCCATGAAGCTGGGCTACGGTCCCGCACACCGTTAGGCCGTCTTCCGCTCACGCCCCAACATCGTGCAGCCTGCCTCCAGTGGTGTCGTGACAGGCGTGAATGGAGGGACGAATGGAGACGTGTCGTCTTCAGCGATGAGAGTCGCTTCTGCCTTGGTGCCAATGATGGTCGTATGCGTGTTTGGCGCCGTGTAGGTGAGCGCCACAATCAGGACTGCATACGACCGAGGCACACAGGGCCAACACACGGCATCATGGTGTGGGGAGCGATCTCCTGCACTGGCCGTACACCACTGGTGATCGTCGAGGGGACACTGAATAGTGCACGGTACATCCAAACCGTCATCGAACCCATCGTTCTACCATTCCTAGACCGGCAAGGGAACTTGCTGTTCCAACAGGACAATGCACGTCCGCATGTATCCCGTGCCACCCACGTGCTCTAGAAGGTGTAAGTCAACTACCCTGGCCAGCAAGATCTCCGGATCTGTCCCCCATTGAGCACGTTTGGGACTGGATGAAGCGTCGTCTCACGCGGTCTGCACGTCCAGCAAGAACGCTGGTCCAACTGAGGCGCCAGGTGGAAATGGCACGGCAAGCCGTTCCACAGGACTACATCCAGCATCTCTATGATCGTCTCCATGGGAGAATAGCAGCCTGCATTGCTGCGAAAGGTGGATATACACTGTACTAGTGCCGACATTGTGCATGCTCTGTTGCCTGTGTCTATGTGCCTGTGGTTCTGTCAGTGTGATCATGTGATGTATCTGACCACAGGATTGTGTCAATAAAGTTTCCCCTTCCTGGGACAATGAATTCACGGTGTTCTTATTTCAATTTACAGGAGTGTATATTACCCCTAGTGAGATATGCCTCTACATCCTTACATTTACCCTCTAGCCATCGCTGCTTAGCCATTTTGCACTTCCTATCGATCTCATTTTTGAGACTTCTGTATTCCTTTTTGCCCGCTTCATTTACTGCATTTTTATATTTTCTCCTTTCATCAGTTAAATTCAGTATATCTTCTGTTATCCAAGGATTTCTGCTAGCCCTTGTATTTTTACCTACTTGATCTTCTGCTGCCTTCACTATTTCATCCCTCAAAGCTACCCATTCTTCTTCTACTGTATTTCTTTCCTCCATTCCTGTCAGTCGTTCCGTAATGCTCTCCCTGAAACTCTCTACAACCTCTGGTTCTGTCAGTTTATCCAGGACCCATCTCCTCAAATTCCCACCCTTTCTTCAGTTTTAATCTACAGTTCATAACCAATAGATTGTGGTCAGAGTCCACATCTGGCCCTGGAAATGTCTTACAATTTAAAACCTGTTCCTAAATTTCTGTCTTACCATTATATTATCTATCTGAAACCTTCCAGTATCTCCAGGCCTCTTCCATGTATACTACATTCTTTCATGATTAAGTTATGCTCTGTGCAAAATTCTACCAGGCGGCTTCCTCTTTCATTTCTTACCCCCATTCCATATTCTCCTACTACGTTTCCTTCTCTTCTTTTTCCTACTATCGAATTGCAGTCACCCATGACTATTAAATTTTCGTCTCCCTTCACTATCTGAATAATTTCTTTTATCTCATCAAACATTTCTTCAATGTCTTAATCATCTTCAGAGCTAGATGGCATATATACTTGTACTAATGTGGTAGGCATGGGCTTCGTGTCTATCTTGGCCACAATAATATGTTCACTATGCTGTTTGTAGTAGCTTACCCACACTACTATTTTTTTATTCATTAATAAGCCTACTCCTGCATTACCCCTGTTTGATTTTGTTTTTGTAACCCTGTATTCACCTGACCGGAAGTCTTGTTCCTCCTGCCACCGAACTTCACTAATTCCAAATGTATCTAACTTTAACCTACCCATTTCCATTTTTATATTTTCTAACGTACCTGCGCAATTGGGGGATCTGACATTCAACACTCCGATCCGTAGAATGCCAGTTTTTCTTTCTCCTGATAACGACGCCATCCTGAGTAGTCCCCACCCAGAGATCCGAATGGGGGACTATTTTACCTCCGGAATATTTTACCCAAGAGGACGCCATCATCATTTAACCATACAGTAAAGCTGATGCTCTCGGGAAAAATGGCGCCTGTAGTTTCCCCTTGCTTTCAGCCGTTCGCAGTACCAGCACAGCAAGGGCGATTTGGTTAGTGTTACAAGGCCAGATCAGTCAATCATCCACACTGTTGCCCCTGCAACTACTGAAAAGGCTGCTGCCCCTCTTCAGGAACCACATGTTGGTTTTTGTAAGACATCCTACAATACTACTCTGCTGTAGTATGCATAGTTGTTGAAGGCCTCTTGCGTTGCTCTCTCGACAGAAAAATATGCTTGATTTAGCATCTCCCTATTTATAGCCCTATGCTTTATTTTACACATATTAGATAGCAGCTTCTGTTTCTTTATAGTGACTATATACAATGGAAGTTCTCTCCCACCATGAACTGTTCTACTAAGTACATATTTACCAAGTGCATGGTCAAAAGCTATTTTTGTACCCCTCAAAACAAATCAAATGAAGCAAGGAGTGGCTGCTTCATATCAACCCTTCCAAGACGCAGGCAATCATCATAAGTTGTACCAACCGCTCCTTATGGCTCCACGATTAAATTTTTTATGCCAGCATCACTTGGATTTCTGCCCTCCCATATTATAAAAAGCCCTCCAAGTCCTAGAATGCCATGCACTCTGCCTCGCCTTGCATATCCACCTTCCTTCCCCCATGCACGTCCTCTACAAGCTCATCCCCTTTCCCCATCTTCTTCTTTTCCATGAACACATCCACACCCTGTACATCATCCACTGACTCGATCACTCCTCACCCCCTGGTATCCCCCTTCCTCCCCACCCCCAGCCCATTGCCATGCATTTACCATTGTGTCCCACCCTCTCTCCATCTCCACACCCTCCACCTCCTTTCCCAACGCAACTGCCAGCATCTACCCCTCCCAGATGATGAGCTTTACCCTAACATCTACCCCTCCTATCAACTCTAAGCCCACCTTCCCCCTCCTCCTTCTCAGGGCTCCCTCTCCCCTCCTCTTCCCTTTCCCTGAGCAGTTTTCCTCCCTCCTATGCCCCCCTTTCCTGTGCCCCCCTTCTGTGTCTCTGAACTCCCTCCTGCCCTGGCTTCTCTCTTCATGTCGCATCCCGCCCATCTACTTCTTGGTGCGCCCCTACGAACCTTTTTTCCTTTTTCTCGCACCCCTCCTCACCTCCCCCCCCCCCCCACTGCACCTTCCACATCCCTTTTTTCCCCTCCCTTCAGGCCTCCCATCCCACTGCAGGTCGCTACCAGCGTTTTTTTATCCTTCGTGTGTGATCCATCACTTACAGTGGTTTTTTAAGTGTCTCTCACTCTGTGTGTTTTTGTACTGTCGGTGACTTTTAACTTGTGTGTGTGGCTTCAGTGTATTTTAAGTGTCCCACAAATCGCTGACTGTGTTATTTTAACTGTATGTCGACTTTTTTAACTGTCCTCCAATGAACATCCCCGTGTTAGTGTATATTTTAACTTCCATTACCTCCATTTTCTGTGTTTATATGTCCCCCTTTTCTTCCCTTTTTTATGTATAAGGTTACTCTTTTATTATTTGTATGCCACTCTGCTGAGGAGAGGCGGATTGTGCCACTGCCAGCCCTCCCCTGTCTGTGTGGGGCAGGGGGGGGGGGTAAAATTACAATAAAAAAAACATGCCTTGACAGTAATATCATTCTGGAAACATCCCGCAGGCTGTGGGTAAGCCATGTCTCCGCAATATCCTTTCTTTCAGGAGTGCTAGTTCTGCAAGGTTCGCAGGAGAGCTTCTGTAAAGTTTGGAAGGTAGGAGACGAGGTACTGGCAGAAGTAAAGCTGTGAGTACCGGGCGTGAGTCGTGCTTCGGTAGCTCAGATGGTAGAGCACTTGCCCGCGAAAGGCAAAGGTCCCGAGTTCGAGTCTCGGTCGGGCACACAGTTTTAATCTGCTAGGAAGTTTCATGCCTTGACAGTGTTTACTTGTGAGTACGTACTCGTCGTTCGTAATAGTCACGAGTTCTGATCATTGTTGCTAGGTGTAGTGTCTGAATAGAGGCTGATTTGTTGTTTGCCTTCTAAGGAGCTGCTGTTTTTCACAAGTGTGCCAGGGCCCTTCCTGTGTCAGGCGAACATTCCGCCGCCCCTCTACGAGGCAATGTGACACATTCTGATCTACGTCCATCCTGGCATAATGCTGGAGGTGCTGATACTGACGCCGCCGAACAGGCCAAGGACTGAGCACACTGTGCCTGCCACCACAAGTCAACATTAATCACTGACAGTGATATCAATTCACGAAAGCCTTGTCGCCAGACATGTGTAAGTGATTATCTTCCACTTCCTCATCCAACGACTCCCTACCAGGGAAGCTGCACCTGTTGGTGCCATGGACCAGGACGTGGGTCCTCCTACAGACACAACTTCTCAGAATCCACCACCAACGTCACCAGAGAAGGAGAAGATACCTTTTACCCTGATTTACAACGTCACGAATTACATTAAACTGAACACAGAATTGCACTGCCTTATTACAGACCAACTGCAGAAAGCTTACCAGAATGACTGCTTCAAGTACCTGCTTGACACGAAGGACGACTACCTAATAGTGCTCAACTTTGTGAAGTCGAGGGACATGAATTTCTACACGCATCAGGCTTCTAGAGACAGAAGAACAAAAATCATAACAAAGCCCTTGCCTCTGAAGTTACAGAAACAGACGTTAGGGATGAATTACTCCATCTCCAGTTCTTGGACTCTTTGGTCCACCAATACAAGAGGGACACTGAGACTAGGAATTCAATCCCTTTACCAACCCATGCTGTCTCCCTTGTTAGGAGAGAAGACGTCGAATGTATCCACCAAATCAGGTATCTCCTGTGCAGCAAAGTGTGTATTAAATCATATAAAGGCTGCAACAGACCATCCATCTGCTGTAGGTGTCAATGATTGCCACACACAATAATTTCTGCTTACTGCGTTTTTGATGTGTCAAGTGTGCTGGCCTGTATGCCTACAATCTCCTAGCATCAGAAAAATCCTCATGTGCCTGATGCATGGGCACCTCTCAATCCCCCCCATCATCTGGCTTCCGGGAAGCGTTGTCTTACATATCACAAGGTGATGAAGTCTTCCTGCCTTCCAAGAAGGAGATAAATGACAAATTGCCTCCCCCCCCCCCCTATCCTCCACCATCACCACTGTGAGACCACACTTATTTCCCCGTTTCACGAGGCCAACCCAAAGACCATGAAATCACAGATGCTGAACCACCTGACACATCTCTGGCTCCATCCCCTATGAACAAACACCTTTGCTCTGCAGGTTAGGCTCCTCCTGCTCATCCATCTCCTGCGACGAATACCAACGCCCATTAAAAAGAGGGGCTATCTGCAGTCTCCTCAAGCTCACCTGTTGAAGTACCCAATTCTACATTGTTGCACCTCCTTCACCTGTCACAACGCCCATCTTTGTTCGCCAAAGGGTCAAAAGCACACTCAGGACATCCCCCAGTGTGGAGGCAGATGCTTCGTTTCGTGATAACATGTGAGAGATCCTCCAGGTCATCTCCCTATTCACACAGTCAGACATCAGAGCTGTCACATATGAAACACCTCAGATGATCCGTCAGTCAGAGGATGAGCTCACAGAGGTCATCAACCTGGCTGCAGGGCTCATCCAGATTTTGTTATAATGACGAATCATCCTCTGCACAACCATCACTTTCCTCATGATTTAGTCATCTTTTTTATGCTAATGGCACTAAACAGATGAAAAATGAACTGAATGCCTTCCTCTACGAACACCACGAGGACATTTTACTTGTTACAGAAACTCACCTCAAAGTGGTGGACAATTTTCGTCTACACAACATGGTTTGCTGTTCCACAGACTGGCTCCATCGCAGTGTTCCTACAAGAGATATTCATCCACAATGGCGACGCTATCTAATCACTGGAACATACAGAGGCCACAGCAGTCACTGTCTTTATATGCCTTGAAGCCATCACTTTTGCTGCTATGTATTTGAACCCTAACTTCCAACTTTTCGAAGCAGAACTCTCTACATATTGACATCGTTTGACACACTCTTCATTTGACTAGTCTCAATGCCAAGCATCTGGCTTGGCATTCTCACGTTGCTAATCCCAAGGGCAGACTCCTCTTCAAACTGGATGATTGTCACTGACTGCCTATGGCCCCCACACTCCCAAACATATACCAGTCTGCTCCAACTGCCAGACAGATGTTCTAGATGTGTCAATTTTCAAGAACATCATGGTGTAGTTTTCTTCACAAACTGGCCTCTGACCATGATCCTGTGCTTGTGCACCTATCCAATATCTATTCTTATACGTCCTTTTTATGTTAATCATCACGGATTGGGGCAAATTTTCCAGGGTCCTCAGCAACACCAACTGGCAAAACCTCAACCTGACAATTCCTGCCAATCTGGTTAGTGCTGTTGATTACCTAACCACAAAAAGCAAGAATGCAGTGAAGGCCTCTACTTCCATTGTACCTAGGGCTTCAACCCCATTGGATGAATTACCTCCCCTACTGCATGAACTGGAAATCGAGAAAAATCGCTATTGCTGGTGATGTAAGCAGTTTTGTGACTCTTAGGATAAGCATCACATGAGGTGTCACCAATGAGAATTGTACCACTGTCTCGCCAATTGGAAAACAGAACAATGGGAGGGCAAGATGTCCACCTTTCTCCTCCAACGTAAGCCGAATGGGCTGTTGTCCATGCCTTGAAGCACTCTGCAGTGAGGACCACCTATCCAATCTGCACAATAGATGGCTTAACTTATAATGCCCACCATGTAGTGGAAACTCTGCCTGATGCATTCGAGGCCTAGAATCAACTGCTTGTCCAGAACATCACGCTTGATGAAGTCAAGGACGAAGAAGATATTTTTGCGCCATTGCTGCGTTTAGAAACACACCATCTCTTATATCCCTGGCTGAAGTCCAACAGATGCTTTGGTGGAAGTGTGGGCAGTAGGCTCCTGGACTGAATGGTATCTTAAACGAATATCTCTGTAGTCTCCCCTGCAAGCCACTGCTTTTATTTGCTAGTACTCTGAACAGCTGTCTCACAACTGCCTTTTCCCCCCACAATGGAAATAGGCCAGACTGATTGCCAGCCCTCAAAGGATCCTATGACCTCCTACCAACAATGGGCTGATTAGCCTTCTGAATGCCATGGCTAAGGTCCTGGAATCTTTGACCCCCCCACCTCCCCCCCCCCCCCCCCCACTGCTTTTCTGTAGGGGACAATCCGGTTTCGCTTTCCACCTGTTGACCAAACTACAAGTTCTTACGATCACAGAACACATCAGCAAGGGCTTTAACTCCACCATGTCGGCACCAGCGGTTTTCCTGGACCGGCAAAACGCTTGCAGCAGGATTTGGCAGGACATTCTCATGTACAAAATACTGATGCAGACAACCATTCCAGACATCTATATCAAGATCGTGGATGATTTGCTCTGTGATAGGACCTTCTTGGTTACTCAGCAAGGAAAACACTCGAATATGTCCCATGTCGATGGATACCCCTCAAAGCTCTGTATTGTCTCCCATCCTCTTTAACATTTTATTGATGATATACTGGGCACAATAGCCTGACAATAATGCTACCATTCCTCTCTCATTTCTGGTGAGTAGCTTGGCGGGGACAACACCCCAGTACTTCTCAGTTCCAGCATCACTCCCTCATTCTCATGCTGTTACACATTATCTGTCACTTGGGTTAAAGTGCAAGTGTTTTCATGTTTTCCGTCATTTTAACTCGGAACCTTAATGGCAGTGATGCATGGCGGCACAGCTCTTAGCGGCCATGGGCGGACTTCTCGATTATGAACTTTGCAATAATGGGAGCGAGACTTCTCTCCAGCCTCGTATTTGCTCGTTTAAACAAAGATCAATTGTTCCTATCCCACTCCCTGCAGTTTTTTAAACATAGCACATACTGAGTTAAAATTATGACAAGGTGTGTGGTTGCAGCGATAGCCTGCACTTTATGTGAGGTAGTTGAAACAACAGTGTGCATTTGATGTCTTTTTACACGAAACTGTCACCAGTGCGACTCCTGGGCGAGCTACAGGATTGGAGTTAGGAGGAGCAGAATGCATAAACAACTATACATCTCTGAGTGAGAGCCTTTTGCTCCCATTGTGGTTTTAAAGATATAAAATGGAAAGAACCAAACTTACTTAGGAGAAGTAGTGACTATACATCTCCGAACAGTAGCTGAGGAAAACATGTCACAGGGATGAACATGTACGAACATTCTTTCTCTCAGACATTCTAGTGCCAGTATTCTCGAACTTGGATTCTGATATCATAGGATCTGTTCCAGTATCTCAAGTCTGTGCTAGTATACTGGAATTACACACTGTTGTTATTAGCACAAGTCTGAGCAGGATTGTGATGTCATAGAACCTGGGCTAGTATTCTAACTCTGGGCCAGTATTCCAGGCTGGCTATCTTCCATTGACATCTTGTATTCTGACGTCATAGAACAAGGGATAGTATTCCTGCTCTGGACCAGTATTCCAGGTAGGCCATATTCTATCGTCATCTTGTATTCTGAGGTCATAGAATCAGCACTAGTATTCGATCTCGGGGTCAGTATTCCAGGTCGGCCATTCTGTGGTGCCATCTTGTATTCCGACGTCATAGCAAGACTGTGCCAGTATTCCAAGGCTTGAAGTGTGACCTCATGATATCCTAGAGCCTGTCCAAGTGTTTCAAGTCAGTCATCTTGAGTTGGCCATATTTTATCCAGGTTGGCCATCTTCCATTTCCATCTTGCCTTCTGATTTCACAGCAAGACTGTGCCAGCATTCCAAGCCTTGGGTTGTGATGTCATAGTAATACTGTATGTGGCAGAGTTCCAGGTCAGCCATAGTATGTCAGCCATATTTTATCCACCTCAGCCATCCTGTATCGCCATCTTGCATTCTGACTTCATAGGAAGACTGTGCTAGTATTTCAAGTCAACCAGCATGACAATGCACCATTTTGAATTCCTGCCAATTTATACTTGGGATAACAACCCTGTTTCAACACTAGCACAATTGGGCTCGGAAGGGGGATGGAGAAAAGCGGAGACAGAAGCCCTTGACAACATTGATGATGTCATCAGTGACACACACTATACCAAAAGCGACCCAGACTACCTACTGATGCACCCTCTACACCTGTTTCACGTTTCTATGTGGCTTTTCTTTTTGAATCCTGAAAAAAGACATAGCTTCAGAAGATAAACGAATTGTCTTTACATTGACATTGCCAATTTGTGTGAACCACAGCTTGTATTCTTCTTTATTACCTATTGCCTTACACTGTTATGCACCTTGTAGTACTGGTTCGTGAATTTTCACTCAGAAAGAATACCTACATGCATAGTTAACTGCTTTCTTTTGTCTGATAACTAATTATTAACGTATTTTAGTTACTGTATGTCCACTCATGATACTAACCATGCTACGTCTAATTGGTTTCTGAATACTGTTGTAGCAGCCATCAGAAGATATCACTGCTGTATTTTTCCTTCCTGTCTGTTTGAGTGCTAAAATGAGTCAGTTACTTGCATGATGTTTGTCTTATCCTCCACTTCATATCACCGTTCCCTACATTAGTTTAGACTCGATTGTGAATGAGTATGTGATTTGAATGGACTCCATTCTTCTTGTGTGAAGACACCATATGTTTAAGTTATTGCCATGAGAGGCAACTGAGTAACGAACCACATGTTACTTTAGAGTTCATGAGTAATTCGTGTTATAGCTATCTTCCTGATGTGTGTGCCTGTGACAAATTAAAAATTAAGTTGTTACTTTAAAATTAACAAATCCGTTTATTTTCTTGGTCCCTTGTTCCATTCAATAAGCCATTTCTCACCCCTTGACGAGGGTTGTATGTGTGTATCCTGGATAAGATAATAAGATGAATTTAAATAAATATTGCCAATTCTGTTATCAAATTCAAAGCTTAGATCTGTAACGTCATCTTCAACTGGATAAATGCTTCAGTATCCTAGCCATCCATTGTGCAAGTTATCGTTATTAATATATACTATAGGCCCTGTTTCATATCCTAATATTGTGTGATGAAAGCAAACCTGGTTGCTATCGAATGTGATATGATGAAAGTGAAGCAGATAATAGTCAGAACGAATTGATGATTGTAATTTCTGTTTACAAAGATAGTCTCTTAAAACACCCCCTTTTTATCTGGTGTCGTCGCTTACGATTATATGCGTAGTCTACTTTCCTACACCCTACTTTCAATGTGACACTGAACGCAAAGCTTTTCTTCTCTCTAACACTGCCACCAAAATTTTCAAGTTGATTGCATAGCAAGTCCTGAAGTAGATTCGGTGACATTTTCGTATTCAGAAATTAAAGACAAGCTAGAATCTCGTTTTGAGGTACAAATCCACATAGCAACAGCCAAGCATAAATTCTTTCAGTGATTTAACAAACCCAATCAGAGTTACAAAGAGTGTATAGTAAAATTGCAAGGCTAATTAGAGATCACAAATTTCTGTACGAAAGTGAGAAATGCAAAATGACTAATGCTGATTTTCTTATTTGTGACATAATTGCTCTCACCTGATAATAAGTTAAAGAAAGTTCAATTAATCCATTATTGCGAGGAATTTTACTTTTAATCTAAGTGCATGAACAACAGGTGGAAGTCACGCCTCACCACCTCAGTAGGAACCAACATGACTTCCGAAAACAACAATCACATATGTGAAACCCAGCTCGCTATGTTCGCCCAAGGGACCCAGAAAGCAATAGATGTAGGCATGCAGGTAGATGCCGTGTTCCTTGACTTCCTGAAGGCATCGAGTACAGTTCTGCACTGCCGCCTAATGAACATTACAGTCAGACATAAAAGTAAATTCAGTCTTGCCCCAGTGGAGTGTTACCAGGGAACAATTTCTTCTCGCAGTATACAGGGAATTGGGGGTATAGGCTCAGATATTGCTGTCATTGGTAGCTTAATATGTAGCTACTCCAGTGAGTTGTTTTTTTTTCTCTAAGACTAATAGTCTTCCCACAAAAACGTCGCATAATTTACTACCTGATGTTTTCTGCACTGTCGTAACTGTGCCCCGAAGTGGACTACTGTATTCCTGTCAGTCTCGAATGTATATTTTGCGTCCTGTGTCCACATTACAGTTCCTGACATGCTGCAAAATGTAAAATTAAACTGCATGACTTGCTTTTGCCACACATACTTGGAGGTAATAACCAATCTAAAAACATACTGTTCCTTATTAGTCTGCAAATGAAGTAAATATTGATGTAATGTTATTCAGAGCATTACCTTCAGGCATGCACAGAAATACCTGCACTTGTATGCCTAACACCTTGAATATAAATGAGCTAGTCGGTAAGGTCTAAAGTTCCATCAGGCTTTTTGCGGGTGATTCTAATGTATGCAAAGAAGTCGTGACGCTAGGGAATTGTAGCAAAACAAAAGAAGACCTGCAGAAGATCAACGCTTAATGCAGGGATTGGGAATTGACCCTCAGCATAAACAAATTGAACGTATTGCGAATATATATATAGGCAGAAAGACCCTTTATTATCCGATTACACAATTGCAGAACAATGACTTGAAGCACTTACTTCCGTAAAATATTTAGGTGTATGCGTACTGAATGATTTGAAGTGAAACGACCACGTAATAAGAATCACGAATAAGGCAGGTACCAGGCTGAGATACATTCTAAGAATCCTCAGAAATTTAGTCCATCAGAAAAGAAAGTAGCTAACAAAACACTTGTTCTATCATTACTTTAATATTGCTCCTTAGTATGGAATCTGTACCAGAGAGGACTGATAGAGGAAATAGAGCAGATCCGAAGAAGGGGAGCAAGTTTCATTGCAGGTTCATTTAGTAAGCGCGAAAGCGTCAAGGAAATGCTCAGCGAACTCAAGTGGCAAATGCTGCAAGAGAGGAGTTCTGCATCACACTGTCGTTACTGTTGAAGTTCCGAGAGCGTACGTTCCTAGAAGAGCCAACCAATACATTGCTTCCTCCTACATATATGTTACGAAAACATCATCAAGGTCAAATTACGGAGATTCAAGGTCACACAGAGGTTTACCTAACAAAATACGCACGTCAGCAGGTACTGGGAAGCACGAAGCTAATGAAGCAAGCTTCTTCAGCTACAAAACCGTACACACAGAGGAAGCCACTCTGCAACAGACCAGTACTGAGGTTATCCTGCTCTCTTGGCAGAACTGCCAAGCTCAGGTCAGTACTAGAGCAAGACGCAGCAGCAGCAGGTAATGGTCATGATTACAACTGGGGCCGCTTACCATCCGAAATTCGGAACAGTGAGAAAATCTTTTTCTCTCAAAAGTGTCTGCTGCGCAGCATTCGATCTCCCTATGATCCAGGAAGAATTAGTGTCCACATGGTGTTGATGCATGCCTCACTGGGTGCACCGCTAGTTACACTACTGGCCATTAAAATTGCTACACCACGAAGCTGACGTGCTACGGACGCGAAATTTAACCGACAGGAAGAAGAAGCTGTGATATGCAAATGATTAGCTTTTCAGAGTATTCACACAAGGTTGGCGCCGGTGGCGACACCTTCAATATGCTGACATGAGGAAAGTTTCCAGCCGATTTTTCATATACAAACAGCAGTTGACCGGCGTTGCCTGGTGAAACGTTGTTGTGATGCCTCGTGTAAGGAGGAGAAATGCGTACCACCACGTTTCCGACTTTGATAAATGTCGGATTGTAGCCCATCGCGATTGCGGTTTATCGTATCGCGACATTGCTGCTCGCGTTGGTCGAGATCCAATGACTGTTTGCAAAATACGAAATCAGGGGGTTCAGGAGGTTAATACTGAACCCCGTGCTGGATCCCAACGGCTCGTATCACTAGCAGTCGAGATGACAGGCATCTTATCCGCATGGCTGTAACGGATCGTGCAGCCACATCTCGATCTCTGAGTCAATAAATGGGGACGTTTGCAAGACAACAACCATCTGCACGAACAGTTCGATGACGTTTGCAGCAGCATGGGCTATCAGCACGGAGACCATGGCTGCGGTCATCCTTGACGCTGCATCACAGACAGGAGCGCCTGCGATGGTGTACTCAACGACGAACCTCGGTGCACGAATGGCAAAACGTTATTTTTTCGGATGAATCCAGGTTCTGTTTACAGCATCATAATGGTTGCATCCGTGTTTGGCGACTTCGCAGAGAACGCACATTGGAAGCGTCTATTCGCCATCGCCATACTGGCGTATCACCCAGCGTGATGGTATGAAGTGGCATTGATTACACGTCTCGGTCACCTCTTGTTCGCATTGACGGCACTTTGAACAGTGGACGTTACATTTCAGATGTATTACGACCAGTGGCTCTACCCTTCATTCGATCCCTGCGAAACCCTACATTTCAGCAGGATAATTCACGACCGCATGTTGCAGGTCCTGTACTGGTCTTTCTGGATACAGAAAATGTTCGACTGCTGCCCTAGCCAGCACGGTCTCCAGATCTCTCACCAATTGAAAACGTCTGGTCAATGGTGGCCGAGCAACTGGCTCGTCACAATACGCCAGTCACTACTCTTGATGAACTGTGGTATCGTGTTGAAGCTGCATGGGTAGCTGCACCTGTACACGCCATCCAAGCTCTGTTTGACTCAATGCCGAGGCGTATCAAGGCTGTTATTACGGCCAGAGGAGGTTGTTCTGGGTACTGATTTCTCAGGATCTATGCACCCAAATTGCGTGAAAATGTAATCACATGTCAGTTCTAGTATAATATATTTGTCCAATGAATACCCGTTTATCATCTGCATTTCTTCTTGGTGTAGCAATTTTAATAGCCAGTAGTGTAATAACAGTACCCTTTACAGGGATCGATCAGACTGTGGAACTGTTGATGACCAGGGGCGAATTCCAGGCAGATGATCAGAGAGTTCCGTTATCAAGTCCACAGCAGCAGGGCAATTGTGAGAATTACCGTAGGCCCATGTAGTCAGCAGACACTAGCGCTTAGCGGGGGTCGAAACCAAGTAAAAATCCCAAGCTAGATGTCTCACTATTAAGTTACATCGCCAGCCAAAAAGGAAACCATGTTTTAATAAACCTACTTCCAAACCACAGGCTGGGAAGCCGCATTCCATGGCGAGCGCAAACAAAATACATTCTGAACTGAATGAATTTACGACCTTATGTTGCAGGTAAGAGCCGTATCTGGAAAGATACAGAAACTTTGTAATTAAATATGTGAAATATTGAAAGCTAAGTAATACCTCTGGGTAAAACTCTGTAGAAATACGAAATATTTTATCGACCGGAGAACAGTGCTGACAAATATCAGCACCTCAACGGTTATCAAAAATTTGTCTGCTGGGCACCTGTTTCTAATTTACAGAAGAATTTTCGCTTGTTGTTAGAAACTAATAGTTTATGTGGTTGACACGAATTACATTAAAAACGTAATATTTCTTTCTTTACAGTTCAAATGTTCCATAGATCCAAACAAATTCCTTGGATGTAGGTCGACTTAACTCTTGGAATATGAATACCTATACACAAAATACAGGTGAAACATACAATAATTGTGTACTAGCATTTGTGCATATGAACAGAATAGAAGGAAACCTATTGATTAGGCTTCTTAATATGATAGTATCAAAAAACTGCTGTTTGCTGGTAGAGTGTCTTGCAGAGAGCTATGTTTTTTGTCAGTTTTACAAATTTTAGTTTTAAGTCATGATACTTCACGGGCATTAGATTGGAAACGTAATCAGCACATAGTAGACATAGAGGAACAATAG
The DNA here is from genome assembly GCF_021461395.2 of Schistocerca americana. Taxonomy (NCBI): domain Eukaryota; kingdom Metazoa; phylum Arthropoda; class Insecta; order Orthoptera; family Acrididae; genus Schistocerca; species Schistocerca americana. The sequence goes on along the minus strand of NC_060119.1, from coordinate 514,259,036 downwards.
TAAAATGTATTTCTCAAACTGGAAGAAATTTGAAAAGATATATTCCAGCCAGTAATGGAGAAACTTACCACAATGATTGAATAATCTGGTTGCTTTCTTAGTGCTGGACACTGGAGACATCAGCTGTTAAAAATTGTGATATACAGAGTAGAGGCTATTCTTCAATAAGTTTTCTTCGACACATTAGTGTTTATTGTTTTTTTTTACTTATTTGCTACCGATTTCGGAGCAACCACAGTTTTATCTTCAGGCATAGATGTGATATACCACCGCAAGTACACGCAGTCAGTGCATTCCAATATCTTCTGCTATGGTAAGTGCAAGATTCTTACTGTAAGAGAGGTGCAAAAATAGCAAGAGAATAACCTTAACCTACATAAATAGAGTAAGGATAGTTTGAATAGCGAGATAGATCCGACTACAGTGTGTAAACTTTTAGATGGCAGACCTCTCCATAGTTCTGAATCGGTAGCAGTCGGTAAACGTCGGGAGGCTTCGGTAGGCACGCAGTTTCGACTGCTGCCAACATTACGCAGCTGACTGTGTTGTACAAGGTAGCCATTGTCGTCTGCTTCGTTATTGTTTTGCGCTGTACTGTTCTGCGTGTTTTTACTGTGCAGATGTGCTAAACATTATCAAAATGAGTGAAGAGGCAGTTGCTGGCCCATCTCCGGAGTCGCCAACAACCCCTACCAGTAGGCCTACGGTTAGAAGGAAACCAGTATTACGTACGTAGTGATGCTCGCAAAATTATATTGCGTGTGATTGAATGCTGCGAAAGGGAAAGGGAGCAGAAAAAATTGCTTCACCCCATTTACAAATCTTCAGTGAGAGCTGCTACATACACAGGACAAAGCACGCGTAGCATTGGAAGATTCAAACAGTTTTCCAAGAATCATCCTGGCGCATAGTAGACAAACATACATACATTCATTTTTATATATGTAGGTTTTAATGTACATGACGATTTCAGTTTCGTTTACGAACAACATTTAAAGCGAGTTTTACTTCCAAGCCTTTCGTCTGCTTTCGTGTAAGCGTGACGCGCAATTTGTAGTGCCAGCACTGCAACTGGTAGGTGTGCCTTGTCCCTCCCCCCCCCCCCCCCCCAACGTACCCACACCCCTTCGCCATCCAGCCAATGCTTGCTACCTCCTCGCCCCGCACTCCCCTCACAACTCTGACGTCTTACAGTTAACACACTGTACATACATTAGTTTTCCGCCTTGAGGGAAGAGTAGCACTAACAGTTGATATCATGCCTAGAAAGAACATAATAGTAACGAGGAGGATTGCCCGGTCATGGGCAGAGACTGCAAGATAAACTTCTCGCCTTGTGCAATGGAGTTCTACAAGGAAGAAAAGACCATAAGGGGTCTCAAGTGTCCATACTATAAACAAAATATCAGCTTTTATTAACTGACAAGTCCATTCAGCCGACAGTCTCCCGAATTTTGCAATGAATGATCTCATTATCCAACTAAAGATCTTCCTCTAAAAAATAACAGTAAGTTATTGATAATTCGAAAAGAAGGAATACTAGTAGAACTCACAGATTTGAGATAAGTTATGAATTAATGTATGTAGTGCATGTAACTTTCTGTGAATCCTAATACATATATAGTAATTGCAAGAAGATAATTATTTAAGGGTAATGACCGATTTTTAGTTTTATGTTGTTAATGTGAAGCAAGTGTCCATTGCTAAAAAGCGTTTCTTTTTTATGTTCAAGGAATTGTTCACCTTAAACCAAATTTAGAGCGAGATGCTGGTGTTGGAATAGTTATTCTGGGAGATATGTTACTGCATAAAGAACATGTTAGATTATATAGCTACCATGCAGTATCATTATCAGGAGACAAGCTGCGTTTTGGGATGTTGACTGGTAGATCCAAACTTACTGTTTTGTACGTCGATTAATGTAATTCCTATTGGCATGTAAGGACGAAACCCTCACACAGTGGGGCAACAGGCTTCTGGGATAGGTGGGTGTGTCATATGTCCTGTCTCATATTGCTCTTTGGTTTTGGCTTCCAGATGTTTATCTTTCTCTGTTGTTGCTTTAAATTAGTAATCTAAATAGACCCTAATTGTCCCAGGTAATTTAACTGTCACTTTGTGTGATCCTCTACTACATCATAATTAACCACTAAATGGCAATGAATATGCAGTTTTTGAATAGTCAGACTCCTTAGACTGATGCATCATGGATGCTCAGAATTAAAAAGATTTACAAAATGAGAACACTTAATAAATATACAACAATGTTGGCTTTGAAAGTAAACTGAGACTCCATCTCATTGATAGCTCCTGTTACACAGAAAACTTTAAGATACTTGTAACTAATTTGCTGAAATGAAAAACTTATCTGCAATGTCCAAATCAACACATTTTCTATTATGTGAACTCATCGCAAATGAGCAACTTGGAAGAAGACATGAATAAGAATTTGTTTAATAGCCACTAAACTGACTCACTGCTCATTATTATGACAACTAGTACAAAGGTACAAGTAACATGTAATTCACTAAGTGATTCACATTGCGAGTAGATATTCATCATCGTTTGGTCAAAGGTGGGGACAGTGTAGTTTTTCTTCTTGCACTCACATTTCGCCTATCCGCAGTTCGTACCTTCTGCGTACTAGAACACAGCCGCTGGATGAATTCAGAACTTTTATTGGGTCAATCTAATTTCGTGTTATATCGTAACATACAAGGATCTTTACTGGAATGATTGTCAATGACGCATTGCTCCAATTAAAAGATCAAATATGGAGATAAGCTGACTTATCAAAATAATTAACTATCCTGAAATAAATGGCTTCCTTTATGACGATGATTCATAAACAATTTCTTCAGTATAACGTGTTTGTGTTTTCGAATACAAATAACTGTTTTTGTTTTCTGCACCCAGTACGTGTGAATTATCATTCTGTCAAAAATTGCAGGCGCACACACGACCATAGAATTATTATTATTTTCGTATCCAGGACAGTACAATAAAATTATTTACAAAATCAAACATATGTGCAATATAGACACAGGATTTTATACAAGTCAAATTGGTTTTGGGCCCAGAAATTGGCAGTCTTGATTGCTACAACAGTTGCTGCGACCAGGTTATCAAGTGTGCACGATCCAGTCAACTTTGCGCACACCAAGAGGTGTGCATCAGGCTTTTGCAGGCTGCATCTCCAGTAATGTATCCCCATCGTTTCAAGTTTTGTTTGCACCGCATCACTCCAGTCCACAGTCTGTTCAGACTCTTCCACATCTGATAGGATCATTGGAAACCAGCAGCAGGCTCTTCCTTCTAGTTTTGGCTACTATTTCCAACTTTTTGTCCAACCGCAACTCAATTCAACGAGTGGAAGGTGAGGATGAAATTCTGGACTTCAGCCTTGAACACGGTGCTTCACTTCCATAAATGGGATGCCTGGGCTCGTTTCCCAGTTTTTTCTTTTCAACTTCTGCCGCTGTTCTTCATATTATTTCTGGGGGTGCTATGCCTGCCAGCTGGTAGATTTTGTCGACTGGAATTGGACGTAAAATGCTTGAGCCTAGTAAAATGAAGGCAGCCCAACTGTTTGTTGTTTTCCTGTGTCTCTTCATTGCTCTTTATGTTTCTCGCGATAAGCAACTATGTTAGTGTAGTTGTGTTTTCCATTTCTAGCTCTCCCTCTCAATTTTCTTTCTGAGATGAAAATTAATTGGTATCTGTGATCTGATTATTCACAAAATATCTGTCATCTCGTGTATCGGTACGCATGCGACAGCATGCGCTACCAATACGTTCAAAAACGCAACGCATAAAAACGGGATTTTTCTGGGTCTCATACCTCTGGTTCTACTGGTGATCGAAAGATAGTCAAGTGTTTTGGACAGCCTTGGCTAGGGACCATTTGCATGCCCAATAGACGGATCGTATTACTGTCCTACAATACAGGTTCAAAGTCTGGATATAACAAACTTCTTCCAGCTTAGCAAAATGAAACAAATCGGTTGTTTGTTTTTGCGTTAAATGTCGTCTATGGTGCGCTTATGGAGGCAACATTTAGTTCGTGGGCGATTCCTGAGAAAACCACAATAAAAGAGTTTTTCTGGCCCTAGGGCTATCCAAAACATTTGACATTACGTATATATAACCAACAGAACCCGAGGTACGAGCCCCGGAAAACAGCGTTTCTATGCAAGGCGCTTTGGACGGATTGGTAGCGCATGCTGTCGCATGCGTACTGTTTTTGGATTTATATATCTACAGCTAGCCATCTTAACAACCAAGCAAGGTGGTGCAGTAGCTGAGGGACTATGATCGCATTTAGGAAAACTGGGCTTCGTATCCCAAGTCAAAAAAATTTGTATCTTTCGTAGCTCCCCTAAATCGATTATGACGAAGGCCAGGATGGCTAACAAGGTCGTGAGCGATTTTCTTCAAATCCGAGCATTTCCTCTGTCTCGAATGAACTCGACCTCGATCCAACGTTAAGCTCTAATCTTCCTTACTTTTGCTTTGCCATTTAAACAATGATTTTTACGAGACACGATGCAATCAATAAGTTTGATAAACATGTGATGGAAAGGGAATTGTTTATTTATTGCTCCCCAATAAGGCCATTTCACTTATTTCAGGATCAACATCTCATCAATTTGTATTTTCATTTCCAAATAATCTGAACTGATCAAAACAATAACGGATCATATTTCAGATCAGAAATTACACGTGATCTTCATTGTATACTGCCTGTTGTTTGATAACATATCCACAACTATCTAGTTAGTCTTCGAAACACTCAATAAAGAGTGTACACAAATAACTTAGCCCCTGCCTGCACGGATGGTTGGAATGGTGATGGTGGGGGGGGGGGGGGGGAGGGGGGGGGGGGAGGTTCACACAATGGGACACTGGTACTGTTCGGGGCTCCACTCTCACCGACCAGAGCGTGGTATAGGAGGTGCTGTTTGGCAGCTGAATGCTACGCACAAACGTATGTCTCACATAACTTGTGTGCTACATCTAACGAGTCCTGCAAAGAATCATATCAACAGATTATAACAATACGATCAGTAATTCGATAAATATAGATGTTCAAAGTAAATAGTGTCTCAGCAGAGAGCCAAAACAGAAATATTAGCGTAAACAAACGCTTAACCAAAGTGAAACAAGTCCGACTAAGCGCTGGCAGAAGGACATCTCATAAAACAAAAAATTAGTAAGATATGGAATGTATTAGGCAACGTCGCTTACTCTAAGAGTGACAACGTAAAATGGAGAAAATATTTACATAGAAATTATGTGTCAGTTACCTGATAACTTCTTGCCTAAAGATAAAATTTTTGTTCTGTTTCTTCTGAATCTTTCTGAAGTACACATTGGGAAGTAGTTTAGCAATGCTTCTCCCCCTCCTTCTTTATTCTCTTTATAGTGCAATTGGCACACCTAACGGTTTCTGGAACCATCTCAACCACAGTTTTTAACAATGTTTTTGACTGAACGTTCATCTCTTCTAACAAAAAATGAATCACATTGCGTATAACCACACACCCCTGATTAAGATGAACTTTTCCCGCACTATAGAGCATGAAGACACCGATGATACACTATGTAGTCCAGAAACTGCAACGAGAATGGTCTGATTGTGTAGGTCGCAGGCGCCAGACATCTGAGGCGGACACCCCTTCGGTACAATGGGTTGGAATCGCCCAGCGTTCACAAAAGGAACGCGTTTCTGCCCGGGTGCCACACCATCTTGTTAGAGCTCTGTCTCACCAACCGATGTGTCGCCATTCCAAAGGTCCCCCTAAGTGACTTTGCTCAGACTGCTCTTAAGTCGTATGACACAAAGCACTTAATGACTCAAGAAGCTCTAAAATTTACTTGTGGTCGCCCGGAGTGGCCGAGCGGTTCTAGGCGCTTCAGTCTGGAACCGCGCGACCGCTACGGTCGCAGATTCGAATCCTGCCTCGGGCATGGATGTGTGTGATCTCCTTAGGTTAGTTAGGTTTAAGTAGTTCTAAGTTCTAGGGACTGATGACCTCAGATGTTAAGTCCCATAGTGCTCAGACCCATTTGCACCTTTTCCTTGTGTCCCAGTTATCTACCATCCGTCGACCTAATGTTCCTACTTGAGTGGAACGGCATTATCTCCATTCGCATAGTAATATTGAGCGACAGTATACCAGTGGCTCAAGGCCCAATATTTTCTTCAGTATGCAGCAGGATCTAGAGTCTAACCTTCTGGTTTGATCAGTGTTGTTTGTTTATTTGTAAAAGATCGATCCAAGAATACACTCGTTCTCCATTTCAAACAGTGTCCCTTAAACACAACATGACAAAGCAATGTATTTGCCTAAAATAAGAGAAAAATTATTAGTTATGATGCAACCTCTGAAAAGAAAACAAACAAGCATGTAGTAACCACACAGGTGAATTAACGTGTAAGCAGCTATTCCGGTACATAAAAAAGACTGGAGAAAGTAATGGAAGAGAATATGACTGCGGGGCAGTTGGGAGAGATACAGGAGATGCAATAGAACTCTTGCGAATTTTGGGTGACAGGTTTATTGAAAAGGGAAGAGACCTATATTTGTATTTTATAGACCTAAAAAAGGACTTCGACAGTGTGGCGTGGAATAAGTCTGCAAGTGTAATGAGGGAAAACAGAGTGAACTGTACCATCAGACGACTCATAAACTCATTATTTTTAAATCAATAGCCATCAGTGAAAGTGGGGGATAAAGTATTAACTGGATAGAACTAGGAAAAGGAGTAAGACAAAGCTGCTGTCTATCTCCTACTCTTTTCAATCTATACTTAGAATGTCAAGGAAATAAAAATTGGAGGAAGGAGAATATGGGGTTTGGGGTTTGCAGACGACATGGTCCTCCTAACAACAGGTGATAAAGTATTACAGGATGTAGTGGATACCGCTGAAGCTAAAGAAAAGATTCATTGAATGAAAATCAATACAAAGAAAACAAAAGAGGTGGCACTAGGAGGAGATACACTGCCAGAAAAAAAAAATTAGTACACTCTTTTAGAGGTACCCAATTCTTTCAAGATTTACTGGTGCAACAGTGCATGTGGAGTAAATGAAATGATTACATTTACCGATCAATAGCAGAAGTGTTTCCGAGGTACCAAGTGTATGTAATGTAGCCTCCACAGCCGGCAATGAAGACACTGACTCTGGCAGCCAGTCGATCGTCCTGAAGGCGAATACTGTCCTGGGATACGTTATGCCACGCCTGCTCGACCTGTTCATGTAGTTCTGTAAGAGTTGTTGATTGACGAATTGCATGAGTCACTTCTCGTCCCATCATACTCCACACATGCTCGATTGGAGACAAGTCAGAAGATTGTGCTCGCCAAGGAAGTTGATGCACGTTTGCCGAGCATGTTGAGTTTCATAGGCAGTGTGTGGGCGAGCATTATACTGTTGGAACATGTCACCCTTCCTCCTGCGAGAACGGCAAAAGAATGTGTCTAACAACGTTCTGTACATACAGAGCTCTGGTTGGCGTCCCTGCTAGAAACACCAATGGCAAACAACAGTTGTAGCTTATCGCACCCCAGCCCATAAGACCTGGGCTGGGGTTAGTGTTTTGGAGGAATTCACCCTGAGACAGTGGTCACTAGGTCATCATAAGCATGGACGACAGTCACCTGCATGCAGGCAGAATCTGTTTGCTTGCTTGAAGACCACAGTGCGCCATTTCATCTTCCAAATGATCCTCTGATGGCACCAGTCGAGCTGTGGGGTGAGTGGAAGAATGGCTAGAGGTATGTTGTTGTTGTTGTGGTCTTCAGTCCTGAGACTGGTTTGATGCAGCTCTCCATGCTACTCTATCCTGTGCAAGCTTTTTCATCTCCCAGTACCTACTGCAACCTACATCCTTCTGAATCTGCTTAGTGTATTCATCTCTTGGTCTCCCTCTACGATTTTTACCCTCCACACTGCCCTCCAATACTAAATTGGTGATCCCTTGATGCCTCAGAACATGTCCTACCAACCGATCCCTTCTTCTGGTCAAGTTGTGCCACAAACTTCTCTTCTCCCCAATCCTATTCAATACTTCCTCATTAGTTATGTGATCTACCCATCTAATCTTCAGCATTCTTCTGTAGCACCACATTTCGAAAGCTTCTATTCTCTTCTTGTCCAAACTATTTATCGTCCATGTTTCACTTCCATACATGGCTACACTCCATACGAATACTTTCAGAAATGACTTCCTGACACTTAAATCTATACTCGATGTTAACAAATTTCTCTTCTTCAGAAACGCTTTCCTTGCCATTGCCAGCCTACATTTTATATCCTCTCTACTTCGACCATCATCAGTTATTTTGCTCCCCAAAAAGCAAAACTCCTTTACTACTTTAAGTGCCTCATTTCCTAATCTAATTCCCTCAGCATCACCCGACTTAATTAGACTACATTCCATTATCCTCGTTTTGCTTTTGTTGATGTTCATCTTATATTCTCCTTTCAAGACACTGTCCATTCCATTCAACTGCTCTTGCAAGTCCTTTGCTGTCTCTGACAGAATTACAATGTCATCGGCGAACCTCAAAGTTTTTATTTCTTCTCCATGAATTTTAATACCTACTCCGAATTTTTCTTTTGTTTCCTTTACTGCTTGCTCAATATACAGATTGAACAACATCGGGGAGAGGCTACAACCCTGTCTTACTCCCTTCCCAACCACTGCTTCCCTTTCATGTCCCTCGACTCTTATAACTGCCATCTGGTTTTTGTACAAATTGTAAATAGCCTTTCGCTCCCTGTATTTTACCCCTGCCATCTTTAGAATTTGAAAAAGAGTATTCCAGTCAACATTGTCAAAAGCTTTCTCTAAGTCTACAAATGCTAGAAACGTAGGTTTGCCTTTCCTTAATCTTTCTTCTAAGATAAGTCGTATGGTCAGTATTGCCTCACGTGTTCCAGTGTTTCTACGGAATCCAAACTGATCTTCCCCGAGGTTGGCTTCTACTAGTTTTTCCATTCGTCTGTAAAGAATTCGTGTTAGTATTTTGCAGCTGTGACTTACTAAGCTGATAGTTCGGTAACTTTCACATCTGTCAACACCTGCTTTCTTTGGAATTGGAATTATTGTATTCTTCTTGAAGTCTGAGGGTATTTCGCCTGTTTCATACATCTTGCTCACCAGATGGTAGAGTTTTGTCAGGACTGGCTCTCCCACGGCCGTCAGTAGTTCCAATGGAATATTGTCTACTCCGGGGGCCTTGTTTCGACTCAGGTCTTTCAGTGCTCTGTCAAACTCTTCACGCAGTATCATATCTCCCATTTCATCTTCATCTACATCCTCTTCCATTTCCATAATATTGTCCTCAAATACATCGCCCTTGTATAGACCCTCTATATACTCCTTCCACCTTTCTGCTTTCCCTTCTTTGCTTAGAACTGGGTTTCCATCTGAGCTCTTGATATTCATACAAATCGTTCTCTTATCTCCAAAGGTCTCTTTAATTTTCCTGTAGGCGGTATCTATCTTACCCCTAGTGAGATAGGCCTCTACATCCTTACATTTGTCCTCTAGCCATCCCTGCTTAGCCATTTTGCACTTCCTGTCGATCTCATTTTTGAGACGTTTGTATTCCTTTTTGCCTGTTTCACTTACTGCATTTTTATATTTTCTCCTTTCATCAATTAAATTCAATATTTCTTCTGTTACCCAAGGATTTCTACTAGCCCTCGTCTTTTTACCTACTTGATCCTCTGCTGCCTTCACTACTTCATCCCTCAAAGCTACCCATTCTTCTTCTACTGTATTTATTTCCCTCATTCCTGTCAATTGCTCCCTTATGCTCTCCCTGAATCTCTGTACAACCTCTGGTTCTTTTAGTTTATCCAGGTCCCATCTCCTTAAATTCCCACCTTTTTGCAGTTTCTTCAGTTTTAATGTACAGGTCATAACCAATAGATTGTGGTCAGAGTCCACATCTGCCCCTGGAAATGTCTTACAATTTAAAACCTGGTTCCTAAATCTCTGTCTTACCATTATATAATCTATCTGAAACCTTTTAGTATCTCCAGGGTTCTTCCATGTATACAACCTTCTTTCATGATTCTTAAACCAAGTGTTAGAGGTATATGTGCCCAAAATCCTACTGCTAATAATGGGTTCGAACAGTTCGTGTTGATGCGTCCAGGCCCACAGGTCCTCTTATGCGTGCTGTGGTAGTTGTACGATTTGCCATTGCTGCCCTTACAATACGACATTGTAAATAAGTATTTAGCAGTTGTATTACACGTTTATTCCCTTATAAATAAATAAAAAACTTTTTATTTTAAATTCAATGCATTAGTATTTGTAACATGATTCTTTCATATAGCGTTCATTAACAAATGACGGCCATGCCACTTGGGACCTGTGGAATGGTACATTAGCTTATTTGTTTGAGTTGTAAATATTTGTCATGTATTGTTGTTTTTCTGACATGTTCTACATTCTGGGGGACCTCCTCACTACGGATCTATTAGTTGACGCACTTGGCTGTAGGGTGAGCGAGTGCGTCTCTGTGGCATGGATGCCTGCTTCCTTCGCGCATTTGCACCACACTAAGCCTTCTGGCTGCAAGCATTGCCTATAAAGGATAGACACAGATGACGCTCTGGTAATTATACCACTTAGTGGGCACGTTAAAACCATTATCAGTGCATTTCTCATCCCCAGGAGGCATATGCCGTTATCGGATCAAAATCGACGTCGTCTTTACACCTGTGCTAACTTTTTCCCGGTGGTGTAGAAAGGTAATGATAATGCTGAATGGAGAACATGTGCAAAGCTTTAACCCTTTTTTTCCTGACATAAGAAAAAATTTACTTTTTAACATTTTCTATGCAGAATTTATGCTATTGTGGCCTCAAATGACGGTAGGAGTTTTTACAAAATTTTCTTTTCTTTTTTGCAAGTTTTTTCTCTTCTGGTACTCAGAAGTACCGTCAGACTCCATGGACAGAATCACAACATGAGCAGAAAAACGCTCCAATTTTTATAACTTGTACTTTATTCCACATAAATATTAAATATTTTTACATTAGAAAATTAATTAACAGAAATATGATATTTCTGATTTTTTTTTTAATTTCGCGTAGATTTATTCTAGAGCAACTTCACAATACATAGTAAGTTAGCTATACATTTTTGACAGTATATACATACCACATATTTAGTGATACCTCGTGAAATTGTAGGAAACAGTTCTTTTTCTCACTGCAGCACAAATACACTTTACATGTAATACATTGTGAATGTGGTCACGACTGAATTTTATTTTTCGCACACATTTCACATCGTCCTCTTTTACAACTGAACACTACAAAATGGCTTCCTCGGTTGCCAAGACGTACATCCTTCGGAACAGAAAAGTTATCCTTCCTTCTCTTTGGGAGAGTTATTTCATCTTTACCAGAGTTTCTCTTTTTGAGATTTGGCACTTGCTGTTCATTCATTAGCCCTAGTGCCACAGCACGCCTGAATTCCAGCAGTGGCAGTGCCCCATGTAAATCACTGAAAATGACGTAAGCATTGACAAAAGCAGTTTCTATTGCTCCCCAGAAGAGACGGTGCCACCATTTCTTTGATCGTAATCTGTCTGCATGATCCACACCACCCATGTTTTTATTGTAATCACAATAACTGGACATGGTATAGTCATACTAGTTCCATCTTTCTGTTTTCTTGTCTCTACGCTCTGTTCAGTGCCATGGAAGTTTGGCGCAAAATACACTACTTTATTTTCCTTCCATTGAAATACTGTTAGGTCTAAAGATGACTCTCTGTGATTGGATTTAGACATTTTTCTTTAGGTAAATTCCCTGGCGAACCTATCCTGTTTGTTCTAATTGTTCCACAGGCAAATGTATTTACGGATTTCTGTGTGAGAAAAAGTGGACAGAACAACTAGTGAGAGGTAACGCATTGTTGCTACAATAAAGTGTTCGCACAACCTGACGGTACTAATAAGTCCGCCTTATATTTTCCACTTTATCTCATTCACTTGTAACGTAATGCTTCAAACTGTTATAAAAAAACAAAGAAGGTACGTACGTACAATGGAAAACTCAACGGAAGTTTCAATAAATTGCGAATATATTCAGGCAACACCATGGAAACAAGCACATACAATCTTCTGTTTTCACAGCAGCGCGCGAAAAACAATTTCAACCTCTGATCGCCAGAGAGGTCTATGTATTGCACAATAACATCTATGAAACAGTAGAGCAGAGTTACTGTTACGCACCGATAGGCTCTCAGATCACGAAACTGCACCACGAGAAAATAATGAGAGTCAAAACTTACTGGTACTTTTAAGTACCGTCAGGCAACAAAGGGTTAAATACTTCGGCAGTAGAATAAAAACCGATCGGGAGAGCAGCACAGGATATAAAACCAGAATGCCAATGGCGAAAGAGGCATTTTGCAAGGAAAGGTGAATTTTCTGCAGCAATATGGACACAGACATGAGGAAAAGGCTAATAGAATGTTTTGTATGGATGTCCTCTTGCATGGTGCTGAAACATGGACACAAAATGCTGCCGGCTGCCTATGGGCCAACATAAATCTTGGACAAAGAAAACTCGAAAAAAGATTTCACTGTTCATGATTTATCGTATGTATTAAGATAAGCAGTGCTATTCTCTTACACAAATAACAAGGTTTTTCACAGCACTTACATTTCCATTACATTTTGTTTATTTCAGAAATTTACATCGGAAAATGTGTTAACCGCTAAATGTTACATACTTACATGAATAATGCTCTAACATTATAGTGCAACATTGTTCTTAGATTAACAAGAAACATGAATTTAAAACTCAAAATTGTTGCAGCTTGAAAATAGAGAGTTATTGTGTGTCAGTGCAGCTGTGGTCATGGCTGCGTGAATGCATGTGTGTGTGTGTGTGTGTGTGTGTGTGTGTGTGTGGGCACCCAAAACCGGATTAAATAAACCGATTTCCCAATAGCGCTTTTGGGCAGTCATGTAAACACTCCGAAATCGATTCTGGAAATCTGCTTCTTGTTGCTAGTGCTACACTTTCATTATCGATTTTTGCTACCATGTAAACGCACAATCGGTTTTGAAACACGATAGAGCTGTCAGATTACGAATTGTTTTTAAAATTTCGGCTAATATGGACGGAGTGACTTCTTGCACAGTCACAGTGAAGGAGAAGTAGAAATATTACACTGAGCGTGAAGCTGTCTACTTCTAATGTTTAGTTGAAGAGAAATAGCGATTATGTTGCCTAAATCAGAAACTGGAACAGCTGATTTCCAGACGCCATATTTGAATGGGCTAGCAAATCCGCTTCAGGCCTTAACATGTAAACACGATAACGAAAAACTGTTTTCGAAATTCGGTTTTCGTCTTGCGTGAGATGTGTCGCATGTAAACATAGTGACTGTGAATGTCAGTGCACCTGTATGTATGTGCACAAGTGGCACGCACAGCCCACTGAAGAATTTGTCGTTCTGCACATGACGTCATCATAGGAGCACACTGCTGATTGCTCACCTAGGCGTGTAACAGAGTTGTGCTGTTATTGTGTCGTTCGTTTGAAGTTTGTGTTCTCACAGTGTTCGATTAAAGTTTTATTTTAAAATGCGTGGCTACGCTGTAACGAGACGCCAGGCGTGCGCCAGAAAGACTAAAGGTGCAGGTATAATCTTCTATTCGTTCCCGACCACGTTGAGCTGCAGAAAGTCTGGATTACGAAGCATCACAGAAAAGACTACTTCGGTGTTTGATACATTTCACGCCCTACGATTACGTCCGGGACTTGGGAACAGAACGTCTTAATCTACCACCGATAAAAATGCTTCAGCGAGCGTAAAGTCATGTGTAAACACACCAGGATGTGTTGCTAGTGCAAGTGATAATACGAGTACAGACGAAGTTGTTTCTAGCTTACCTTGCTGTGTCTCAGAATAGGGCAGGTAGGGAAGGGAAACAAAGGTTCACTTGAGCGCCTGGATAATATCACAGTCTAACATATACAGTGGCGACACTCACTGCCGTGAAACTTGTTGACGTCCTGGCAACTGATGGACACTAGCACCTCAAGCGGAGAGAAAGAACCTGTAAAATTAAAGTCTGTTTTTTAATTAGTGAAATAGTTATTAGATTTTTGCATTCCAAGAATTATCAAGAGACCGAATGATCATGAAATACATGTAAAAACAGCCCAATCTCCCTGATTCATTGACATAAGCTACAACTTAATGATAAAGAAATGCGTTCGAATTTGTGCGTAATTGCAGATTACACCCATAAAAACAAGAGAATATAAACACGTATTTCGTGTATGGGAAGAATGTATTTCTTTTGTTGTCTGTTCTTATTATGCCAGGCATTTTCCTTGACACGTGACAACTTTGTGGGAAGCCTAATGGTACGCACAGTCATACACTTTAATCGACTTTGTAAATGTAATTATTTTTGCTTCAAAAGCGAATGTGTTGAAGATTCTTACCGTTTGAGGCTTAGAAGCAGCAGCGATTGTGAAATCGGTTTCTTCTGCGTTGCTTTTGGTCTTTTATTACCACGTTTTTGTGGTTTTTCGGTCAACTACAGTTGTCGTGGCTCATCTGCTGCGTTAAACAACGTAGACATTGCATTTCGTACACGTTTCCTATTTTTCGCATTCACTGATTTGACTGGAAGTGTAGTGAAGGAAACTTCACGTTTTTTGAATTGTTATACGACGCCTTTCTGCAAAAGGTCAGATCTTTTGCTGTTTATTATCAATTTTTTAGTTTTTAAAGAATACGACACTCTCCAGTAAATATCTCTAGGTCACAATAAAATCGTAAATAAACTGCTCTTTAATGTAGCGGTTACACTTTGTAGGGTCACTAGAAAACCTAAAAAAGACAAATGTTGTATCTTCTTCTTGT